>NW_022993939.1:0-55223 GCF_012275295.1 Melopsittacus undulatus | reverse complement strand
GTCTCTATGGGGTCCCTATGGGTCTTTAGGGGGTTTCTATGGGTTTTCTATGGGGTCTCTATGGGGTCCCTATGGGTCTTTAGGGGGTCTCTATGGGTTTTCTATGGGGGCATTATGGGGTCTCTATAGTCTCTTTGGGTCTCTTTGGGTCTCTATGTGGTCTCAATGGGGTCTCAATGGGGTCTCTATGCAATCTCTATGGGTCTCAATGGATCTCTATGGGTCTCAATGTGTGTCTATGGGTCTCAATGTGTGTCTATGGGGTCTCAATGTGTGTCTATGGGTCTCAATGTGTGTCTATGGGGTCTCAATGTGTGTCTATGGGGTCTCAATGTGTCTCTATGGGTCTCAATGTGTGTCTATGGGGCTGCCCCCCAGGTGAATACATCCAGATGTCCGGTCGCGCCGGTCGCCGAGGCCTGGATGCCACAGGCACAGTTATCATCATGTGCAGGAGCAATGTCCCTGAGCTGCCCGACCTGCACCGCATGATGCTGGTGAGTGTGTGCTTAGCGTGTGCTTAGCGTGTGCTTAGCATGTCCTTAACGTGTTCTTAGCGTGTGCTTAGCGTGTCCGTAGCGTGTCCTTGGCGTGTGCTTAGCGTGTCCTTAGCGTGTCCTTGGCGTGTGCTTAGCGTGTCCTTAGCGTGTCCTTAGCGTGTCCTTGACGTGTGCTTAGCGTGTGCTTAGCGTGTGCTTAGCGTGTCCTTAATGTGTCCTTAGTGTGTCCTTAGTGTGTCCTTAATGTGTCCTTAGTGTGTCCTTAGCATGTGCTTAATGTGTCCTTATTGTGTCTTTAGCATGTCCTTAACATGTGTTCAGTGTGAGCTTAGCATGTCCTCACTATGTCCATAGTGTGTCTTTAACACATGCTTAAATACGTCCTTAACGTGTACTTAATGTGTGCTTAGTGTGTCCTTAATGCATCCATGGCATGTCCTTAGTGTGTCCTTAGCATGTACTTAGCATGTCCTTAGCATCCTTAGGGCATCCTTAGTGCATCCTTAGGGCATCCTTAGGGCATCCTTAGTGCATCCTTAGCGCATCCTTATTGCATCCATAGGGCATCCTTAGGGCATCCTTAGTGCATCCTTAGCGCATCCTTAGGGCATCCTTAGGGCATCCTTAGGGCATCCTTAGGGCATCCTTAGGGCATCCTTAGGGCATCCTTAGGGCATCCTTAGGGCATCCTTAGCGCATCCATAGGGCATCCTTAGGGCATCCTTAGCGCATCCATAGGGCATCCATAGGGCATCCTTAGGGCATCCTTAGGGCATCCTTAGGGCATCCTTAGGGCATCCTTAGGGCATCCTTAGGGCATCCTTAGCGCATCCATAGGGCATCCTTAGGGCATCCTTAGCGCATCCATAGGGCATCCTTAGGGTATCCTTAGCACGTCCTTATTGTGTCCTTATTGTGTCCTTAGCGTGTCCTTAGCGTGTCCTTAGCGTGTCCTTAGCGTGTTCCTCCCTCAGGGCCGCCCCACACAGCTGCAGTCCCGGTTCCGTCTCACCTATCCCATGATCCTGAACCTGCTGCGGGCTCAGGAGCTGCGGATCCAGGACCTGCTCCGCAGGAGCTACGCGGAGTTCCCAGTGCGCCGGGAGCAGGAGGTGGGATGGGGGAACTGGGACCATTGGGATCCATTGGGATCCATTGAGCCCCATTGACACCATTGAATCCCATTGATACCCATTGAGCCCATTGAGCCCCATTGAGCCCCACTGACCCCCATTGAACCCCATTGATCCCCATTGAGCCACACTGACCCCATTGAGCCCCATAGAGCCCCATTGAGCCCCATTCAGTCCTAATGAGCCCCATTGACCCCACTGAGCCCCACTGAACCCCATTGACCCCATTGAACCCCATTGATACCCATTGAGCTCATTGAGCCCCATTGAACCCCACTGATCCCCATTGAGCTCCATTGACCCCGTTGAGCCCCATTAATCCCCATTGATACCCATTGACCCCCATTGAATCCCATTGAGCCCCAGTGAACCCAGTTGTCCCCCACTGACCCCATTGAACCCCATTGAGGCCCATTGAGCCCCATTGAACCCATTGAGCCACATTGACCCCAATGAGCCCCATTGATAACCATTGACCCCATTGATCCCCTTTCAGTTCTGTTGAGCCCCACTGACCCCATTGATCCCCATTGAACCCCATTTAACCCTATTGAGCCCCATTGCCCTCCATTGATCCCTATTGATCCCTGTTGACCCCCATTGATCCCCATTGAGCTCCATTGAGTCCCATTGATCCCCATTGCCCCCATTGACCCCATTGCCCCCCATTGCCCCCATTGACCCCATTACCCCACATGACCCCATTGACCCCATTGACCCCCCATGACCCCAGGCCCAGGCTCGCCGCGTGACCCAGCTCCAGGGGTCACTGTCAGCCCTACCGGAGCCGGATCCCAGCAGTGACATCAGCAGTTACCATGAGGCTGTCGCAGCTCTGAGGAGGGACCGGAAGGAGCTGATGGTGACTTATGGGGTCTATGGGGTCTATGGGGTCTATGGGGCTATGGGGTCTATGGGGGCTATGGGGTCTATGGGGTCTATGGGGGCTATGGGGCTATGGGGTCTATGGGGTCTATGGGGCTATGGGGGCTATGGGGCTATGGGGTCTATGGGGGCTATGGGGTCTATGGGGGCTATGGGGCTATGGGGTCTATGGGGGCTATGGGGGCTATGGGGCTATGGGGGCTATGGGGGCTATGGGGTCTATGGGGTCTATGGGGGCTATGGGGGCTATGGGGTCTATGGGGGTCTATGGGGGCTATGGGGCTATGGGGGCTATGGGGGCTATGGGGTCTATGGGGGCTATGGGGTCTATGGGGGCTATGGGGGTCTATGGGGTTCTATAGGGCTCTATAGGGGTCCTATGTAACTGGAAGTGGGGGGCGGAACCAGGCGATCTATAGGGTCTATAGGGTTCTATAGGGGTCTATGGGGTTCTATAGGGTCTATAGGTTCTATAGGGCTCTATAGGGTTCTATGTAACCGGATGGGGGTTCCCGCAGCGGCGCCTGGCAGAGTCAGTGTCAGGGCTGCGGGTGCTGGTGCCTGGCCGGGTACTGGTGGTGAACAATGGGAGGCACCGGAACGCACTGGGGCTCATCCTGCAGGTACCGGGACCCAAAACACCCCAAATTCACCCCAAATCCACCCCAAACACCCCAAAAACGGCACCAAAACAGCCCCAAAACCCCCGGAAACAGCCCCAAAGGGACCAAAACAGCCCTAATTGTGTTCAATTCACCCCAATTACCCCATTGCCCCCATTGCCCCCATTGCCCCCATTACCCCACTGACCCCCATTATCCCCATTCACCTCATTCCCCCATTGATGCCCATTACCCCATTCACCCCTATTGCCCCCATTACCCCCATTACCCCATTGACCCCATTACCCCCATTCACCCCCATTACCCCATTACCCCCATTCCCCCCCATTGCCCCCAGTACCCCCATTCACCCCATTCCCCCATTGATGCCCATTACCCCATTCACCCCTATTACCCCCATTACCCCCATTTACCCCCCTTGACCCCCATTGCCCCCATTACCCCACTGACCCCCATTACCCCCATTCACCCCATTCCCCCATTGATGCCCATTACCCCATTCACCCCTATTGCCCCCATTACCCCCATTACCCCCATTTACCCCCATTACCCCCATTCACCCCATTCCCCCATTGATGCCCATTACCCCATTCACCCCTATTACCCCCATTACCCCCATTCACCCCCATTACCCCCATTTACCCCCATTCACCCCCATTCACCCCCATTACCCCCATTTACCCCCATTACCCCATTACCCCCATTACCCCCATTTACCCATTACCCCATCCCCCCCATTCCCCCCATTGCCCCCATTACCCCCCATTACCCCCATTACCCCCATTGCCCCCATTACCCCCATTACCCCCATTACCCCCATTTACCCCCATTACCCCATTACCCCCATTGCCCCCATTACCCCCATTTACCCCCATTACCCCATTACCCCCATTACCCCCATTACCCCCATTACCCCATCCCCCCCATTCCCCCCATTGCCCCCATTACCCCATTGACCCCATTGACCCCATTGCCCCCCAGGTGACCCCCAGCCCCACAGGCCGCATCTTCACCACCCTGGTGCTCACTGAGAAGCCCCCCGAGGGGGGGGGGGGGAGCCCCCAGCCCCCCCCAGTGCCCCCCTCCCTGAGGAGCTGCTGCTCACCCGCCTCTTCCTGCCCGATGGTACGGTCCGGGGGGGTCCCATTGTGTTCTATGGGGGTCCCATTGTGTTCTATGGGGTGTGGGGGGTCCCCATTGTGTTCTATAGGGTGTGGGGTGGGCCCATTGTGTCCTATTGGGGGTCCATTGTGTTCTATGGGGGCGGTCATTGTGTCTTATGAGGGGGTTTAGGGGGTCCCATTGGCTTCTATGGGGGTCCCATTGTGTTCTATGGGGTGTGGGGGGTTCCTATTGTGTTCTATAGGGTGTGGGGTGGGCCCATTGTGTCCTATTGGGGGTCCATTGTGTTCTATGGGGGGGGTCATTGTGTCTTATGAGGGGGTTTAGGGGGTCCCATTGTGTTCTATGGGGGTCCCATTGTGTTCTATGGGGTGTGGGGGGTCCCCATTGTGTTCTATAGGGTGTGGGGTGGGCCCATTGTGTCCTATTGGGGGTCCAGTGTGTTCTATGGGGGGGGGTCATTGTGTCTTATGAGGGGGTTTAGGGGGTCCCATTGTGTTCTATGGGGGTCCCATTGTGTTCTATGGGGTGTGGGGGGTCCCCATTGTGTTCTATAGGGTGTGGGGTGGGCCCATTGTGTCCTATTGGGGGGTCCATTGTGTTCTATGGGGGGGGGTCATTGTGTCTTATGAGGGGGTTTAGGGGGGTCCCATTGGGTTCTATGGGGGGGTTTGGGAGGGGTCCATTGTATCCTATGGGGGGTTTAGGGGATGCCATTGTGTTCTATGGGGGGGTTTAGGGCGTCCCATTGGGTTCTATGGAGGGGTTTGGGCTGTACCATGTGTCCCGGGGGGGGGTTTGGGGTCCCCTTTGTGCTCCATGGGTTCCTAATTGGGAGTCCTTTATTGGGGGGTCCCATTGGGTTCTATGGGGGGGTTTGGGGGGTCCCATTGAGCTCTATGGAGGGGTTTAGGGGGTCCCATTGAGCCCTATGGAGAGCTTTGGGCTGTACCATGTGTCCCGAGGAGGGGGTTTGGGGTCCCCTTTGGCCCCATGGGTCCCTAATGGGGGTGTTTTGGGGGTGCCCCCCCCAGGTCCCTGTGGCCACGCGTTGGAGCAGCTCCAGGCTGAGGATATTGGGGGGGTCACGACCAAGACCCTGAAGGTGAACCCCGAAACTCTGCTCCAGGAGCTGAAGCCCAGACACCAGCACAGGGACAGGTGGGGGGGGGCCAGGGGGGTCTATGGGGTCCTGGGGGGGGACCCCATTAGTGGGGTCTATGGGGGGTTGCATTGGGGTCTATGGAGGGGGAACCCCATTATTGGGGTCTATGGGGAGATCCATTGGGGACTATGGGGTGCTGGGCGGGTGGGGAACCCCATTAGTGGGGTCTATGGGGCATTCCATTGGGGTCTATGGGGGGGTCCATAGGGGTCTATGGGGTGCTGGGAGGGGGGAACCCCATTAGTGGGGTCTTTGGGGGGTTGCGTTGGGGTCTATGGAGGGGGAACCCCATTAGTGGGGTCTATGGGGCATTCCATTGGTGTCTATGGGGGGGTCCATAGGGGTATATGGGGTGCTGGGAGGGGGGAACCCCATTAGTGGGGTCTATGGGGGGTTGCATTGGGGTCTATGGAGGGGGAAGCCCATTAGCGGTGTCTATGGGGCATTCCATTGTTGCCCATAGGGGTGCCCATTGACGCCTATGGAACGTTCCATTGTTCCCAATGGGGGTTCCCATTCCCACCCTCCCCAGCCCTGCCTTGTCAGCCGCCCTCCAGTCCCTGCTCCGCCTGGCGGGGGGGGACTCCCCCCCCCCCCTCCTGGATCCCATTGGGACCCTCCGTGATCCCGAATCCCTGGAAGCAGCCGCACGGATCCGGGAGCTCAGCACCAGAATGGGAACCTTCCAATGCATCCATAGGCCCCGATTCCAGCAGGAGGTGAGCAGGGAACCCCCCATGGAACACAATGGGCTCTTCCATATCCCCCCCCCATGTAACACAATGGGCTCCTCCATATCCCCCCCCCATGTAACACAATGGGCTCTTCCATATCCCCCCCCCATGTAACACAATGGGCTCTTCCATATCCCCCCCCCCATGTAACACAATGGGCTCCTCCATATCCCCCCCCCATGTAACACAATGGGCTCCTCCATATCCCCCCCCCATGTAACACAATGGGCTCCTCCATATCCCCCCCCCATGTAACACAATGGGCTCCTCCACATCCCCCCCCCCATGTAACAAAATGGGCTCCTCCATATCCCCCCCCCATGTAACACAATGGGCTCCTCCATATCCCCCCCCCATGTAACACAATGGGCTCCTCCATATCCCCCCCCCATGTAACACAATGGGCTCCTCCATATCCCCCCCCATGTAACACAATGGGCTCTTCCATATCCCCCCCCATGTAACACAATGGGCTCCTCCATATCCCCCCCCCATGTAACACAATGGGCTCCTCCATATCCCCCCCCCATGTAACACAATGGGCTCCTCCATATCCCCCCCCCATGTAACACAATGGGCTCCTCCATGGCCCACATCCTCCCCCCCCCCCCATGTAACACAATGGGCTCCTCCATATCCCCCCCCCATGTAACACAATGGGCTCCTCCATGGCCCACATCCTCCCCCCCCCCCCCATGTAACACAATGGGCTCCTCCATATCCCCCCCCCCATGTAACACAATGGGCTCTTCCATGGCCCACATCCCAATAAAGGGGGTCAGATCCCATCCCCCCCCCATATAAACCAATGGTCTCTTCCGTGTCCCCCCCCCCCATATAAACCAATGGTCTCTTCTGTGTCCCCCATCCCGATAAAGGGGGGGATAAAGGGGGTCTGATCCCCCCCCCCCATATAACCCAATGGTCTCTTCCATATCCCCCCCCATATAACCCAATGGGCTCTTCCATGTGCCCCATCCCAATAAAGGGGGTCTGATCCCCCCCATATAACCCAATGGTCTCTTCCATGTCCCCCATCCGGATAAAGGGGGTCTGATCCCCCCCCCCATATAACCCAATGGTCTCTTCCCTGTCCCCATTCCCAGTATGACCAGTTTGGGACGCGCCAGGCCCTGCAGGAGGAACTGGAGCAGCTCCAGTTCCAGCTCTCGGACCAGTCCCTGATGCTCCTGCCCGAGTACCAGCAGCGCCTGGAGGTGAGGGGGCAATGGGGGGAGGGACACATAGAGACCCCATAGAGACCCTATAGACACATAGAGAGATCCATAGAGACCCCTATAGGGACCCCATAGACATCCATAGAGACTGCACAGAGACCCATAGAGACCCATAGGTACCCATGGAGAACCATAGAGACCCCATAGAGATCCATAGAGACCCCATAGAGACCCCATAGAGATCCATAGAGACCCCATAGAGACCCCATAGAGATCCATAGAGACCCCATAGAGACCCCATAGACACATAGATCCATATAGACCCATATAGAGATATAGGCACCCCTAGACACTTATAGTGCCCCATATCGCTTTATATCCATCAATGGTTCTCTCTCCATATCCCCATTACCCCATTCCCCCATTACCCCCATTACCCCATTACCCCCATTTGCTCCCATTCACCCCCATTACCCCCATTAACCCCATTAACCCCCATTGATCCCATTGATCCCCATTGATCCCATTGATTCAGGTGCTCCGCCGCCTGCAGTACGTGTCCCCATCGGGTGCAGTGTCGCTGGGCGGCCGCCATTACCCCCATTGATCCCATTGATCCCATTACCCCCATTGATCCCCATTGATCCCATTAAACCCCATTAACCCCATTGATCCCCATTGATCCCCATTGATCCCATTGCTCCCATTGCCTCAGGTGCTCCGCTGCCTGCAGTACGTGTCCCCATCGGGTGCAGTGTCTCTAGGCGGCCGCCATTACCCCCATTGATCCCCATTGATCCCATTGATCCCCATTGATCCCCATTGATCCCATTGATCCCATTAACCCCCATTGATCCCCATTGATCCCCATTGATCCCCATTGCCTCAGGTGCTCCGCCGCCTGCAGTACGTGTCTCCGGCCGGTGCAGTGTCTCTAGGCGGCCGCCATTACCCCCATTGATCCCATTGATCCCCATTGATCCCATTGATCCCATTGATCCCCATTGATCCCATTGATCCCCATTGATCCCATTGATCCCATTGATCCCCATTGATCCCATTGATCCCCATTAACCCCATTGATCCCCATTGATCCCCATTGCCTCAGGTGCTCCGCCGCCTGCAGTACGTGTCGCCCTCGGGTGCAGTGTCTCTAGGCGGCCGCCATTACCCCCATTGATCCCCATTGATCCCATTGATCCCATTGATCCCCATTGATCCCATTAACCCCTATTACCTCAGGTGCTCCGCCGCCTGCAGTACGTGTCTCCGGCCGGTGCAGTGTCTCTAGGCGGCCGCCATTACCCCCATTGATCCCATTGATCCCATTGATCCCATTACCCCCATTGATCCCCATTGATCCCATTGATCCCCATTGATCCCATTAACCCCATTGATCCCCATTGCCTCAGGTGCTCCGCCGCCTGCAGTACGTGTCTCCGGCCGGTGCAGTGTCTCTAGGCGGCCGCCATTACCCCCATTGATCCCCATTGATCCCCATTGATCCCATTACCCCCATTGATCCCATTACCCCCATTGATCCCCATTGATCCCATTGATCCCATTGCCTCAGGTGCTCCGCCGCCTGCAGTACGTGTCGCCCTCGGGTGCAGTGTCTCTAGGCGGCCGCCATTACCCCCATTGATCCCCATTGATCCCATTGATCCCATTGATCCCATTGATCCCATTGATCCCCATTACCCCCATTGATCCCATTGATCCCCATTGATCCCATTGATCCCCATTGATCCCCATTGCCTCAGGTGCTCCGCCGCCTGCAGTACGTGTCCCCATCGGGTGCAGTGTCTCTAGGCGGCCGCGTGGCGGCGTCGCTGAGCACGCAGGAGCTGCTGCTGACCGAGCTGCTGCTGGACAATGCGCTTGCGCACTTGAGCCCCGCGCAGAGCGCCAGCCTCCTGTCCTGTGTCGTCAGCGGAGGGGGCGGGGACAGGAGCGCGGGGGGCGGCGGAGGGGGAGGGGAACTGGGGAAGGTAATGGGGGTTAATGGGAACAATGGGGGTTAATGGGAACAATGGGGGGTAATGGGGTAATGGGGGTAATGGGAACAATGGGGGGTAATGGGGTAATGGGGGTAATGGGGGTAATGGGAACAATGGGGGTTAATGGGGGAATGGGGGTAATGGGGTAATGGGGGTTAATGGGGTAATGGGGTAATGGGGGTTAATGGGGTAATGGGGGTTAATGGGGTAATGGGGGTTAATGGGAACAATGGGGGTCAATGGGGTAATGGGGGTTAATGGGGTAATGGGGTCAATGGGGGAATGGGGTAATGGGAACAATGGGGGTTAATGGGAACAATGGGGGTTAATGGGGGAATGGGGTAATGGGGGTTATTGGGAACAATGGGGGGTAATGGGGGTTAATGGGAACAATGGGGGGTAATGGGAACAATGGGGGTTAATGGGGTAATGGGAACAATGGGGGTTAATGGGGCAATGGGGTAATGGGGGTTAATGGGAACAATGGGGGTTAATGGGGGTTAATGGGGTAATGGGGGTAATGGGGGTTAATGGGGTGATGGGGTAATGGGGGGTACTGGGGCAGGTAATGGGGGTTAATGGGGGGAATGGGGTAATGGGGGTTAATGGGAACAATGGGGGTTAATGGGGGTTAATGGGGGTAAGGGGGGAATGGGGTAATGGGGCTAATGGGAACAATGGGGGTCAATGGGGTAATGGGGGGTAATGGGGGTTAATGGGGATAATGGGGGTTAATGGGGGGAATGGGGTAATGGAGGTAATGGGGGAATGGGGAATGTGGAAATGGGGGTGATGGGGGGATTGGGGGTCAATGGGCGGAATGGGGGGAATGGGGGTAATGGGAGCAATGGAAGCAATGGGGTAATGGGGGGTAATGGGGTTAATGGGGGCAATGGGGTTCAATACTGGTCAATGGGGTTCAATGGGTGTCAATGGTGCTCACTGGGGTCCCTGTCCCCCCCAGGCCGTGCAGCACCTGGTGTCTGTGGCTCAGCGCCTGGGTCGCCTGCAGCAGGATTGTGGCCTCAGCACCAGCCCTGAGGACATGGAGCAGGAGCTGAACTTCAGCTACATGGACGTGGTGCTGGAGTGGGCACAAGGAGTGGTGAGAGACCCGAAATACCCCAAAACAGCACCAAAACAGCCCAAAATGAGCCAGAACCACCCCAAAATACCCCAAAACAGCCCCAAAACACCCCAAAATGAGCCAGAACCACCCCAAAATACCCCAAAACAGCCCAAAATACCCCAAAACAGCCCAAAATACCCCAAAACAGCCCCAAAAGAGCCCAAAATACCAAAAACCAGCCCCAAATACCCCAAAACAGCCCCAAAATACCCCAAAACACATCAAAAAGAGCCCCAACCCCCCCAAAATACCCGAAAACAGTCAAGAATACCTTAAAACACCCCAATACAGCCTCAAAACAGCCCCAAATACCCCAAAATAGCCCTAAAACAGACAAAACACCCCAAAATACCCCAAATCAGCCCCAAAAAGAGCCCAAAACCCCCTGAAATACCCCAAAAGACCTCCAAACAGCCCAAAATATCCCAAAATACCCCAAAACAGCCTTAAACCAGCCCAAAATACCCCAAAGCAGCCCCAAAAGAGCACAAACCCCCCATCCCCCCCCACCCCCATCCTCCCCCCATCCCCCCCCCATCCCCCCCCACCCCCATTCTCACCCATCCCCCTCCTTGCAGCCCTTCTCCTCCATCACCCTCCATGGGCTGCAGGAGGGGTCAGTTGTCAGGTGCATCCATCCCCCCCCATCCCCCCCCCACCATCCCACCCCCATCCCCCCCCCCCCATTCTCACCCATCCCCCCCCCCATTCTCACCCATCCCCCCCCCCTATTCTCACCCATCCCCCCCCCTTGCAGCCCTTCGCCTCCATCGCCCTGCATGGGCTGCAGGAGGGGTCGGTTGTCAGGTGCATCCAGCACCCCCCATCCCCCCCCCCCCATCACCCCCCCACCGCCCATCCCCCCCCCCCCATTCTCACCCATCCCCCCCCCCATTCTCACCCATCCCCCCCCTTGCAGCCCTTCGCCTCCATAGCCCTGCATGGGCTGCAGAAGGGGTCGGTCGTCAGGTGCATCCAGTGACCCCCATCCCCCCCCATCCCCATCCCCCCCCCCCCATCCCCATCCACCCCCCATCCCCCCCCCCCCATCCCCCCCCACTCTAACCCATCCCCCCCCCTTGCAGCCCTTCGCCTCCATAGCCCTGCATGGGCTGCAGGAGGGGTCTGTGGTCAGGTGCATCCAGCGCCTGGAGGAGCTGTGCCGCGAGCTGCGCCAAGCGGCACACGTGGTGGGGGAGCCGGCGCTGGCAGCCAAGATGGAGGCAGCCTCCATGCTCATCAAGAGGGACATCGTCTTCGCCGCCAGCCTCTACACGCAATAAAGGGGTAATGGGGTCACCCAGAGTGGGAATGGTTGAGTCCGGACACCCCCATGTTGAGAATGGTTCGGTCCGATGCACACACACACCCCCCATTGAGATTGGTTCAGTCCAATGCACATACACACACCTATAGGGGTAATGGTTGAGTCTGACTCCCCCATGTTGAGAATGGTTCGGTCCGATGCACACACACACCCCCCATTGAGATTGGTTCGGTCCAGTGCACATACACACACCCATAGGGGTAATGGTTGAGTCCAACACCCCCATGTTGAGAATGGTTCGGTCCAATGCACATACACACACCCATAGGGGTAATGGTTGAGTCTGACTCCCCCATGTTGAGAATGGTTCGGTCCAGTGCACATACACACCCCCCATTGAGATTGGTTCAGTCCAGTGCACATACACACACCCAGAGGGGTAATGGTTGAGTCCAACACCCCCCATTGAAAATGGTTCGGTCCAGTGCACACACACCCCCCATTGAGATTGGTTCAGTCCAATGCACATACACCCCCATAAGGGTAATGGTTGAGTCTGACACCCCCATGTTGAGAATGGTTCAGTCCAGTGCACATACACACACCCATAGGGGTAATGGTTGAGTCTGGACACCCCCTGTTGAGAATGGTTCGGTCCAATGCACATACACACACCCATAGGGGTAATGGTTGAGTCTGACTCCCCCATGTTGAGAATGGTTCAGTCCAGTGCACACACACACCCCCCATTGAGATTGGTTCAGTCCAATGCACATACACCCCCATAAGGGTAATGGTTGAGTCTGACACCCCCATGTTGAGAATGGTTCGGTCCAATGCACATACACAACCCCCATAGAGGTAATGGTTGAGTCTGGACACCCCCCATTGAAAATGGTTCGGTCCGATGCACATACACACACCCATAGGGGTAATGGTTGAGTCCAACACCCCCATGTTGAGAATGGTTCGGTCCAATGCACATACACACACCCATAGGGGTAATGGTTGAGTCTGACTCCCCCCTGTTGAGAATGGTTCGGTCCAATGCACATACACACACCCATAGGGGTAATGGTTGAGTCTGACTCCCCCATGTTGAGAATGGTTCGGTCCAGTGCACACACACAACCCCCCATTGAGGTTGGTTTGGTCCAATGCACAAATACCCATAGAGCTAATGGTTGAGTCCGGACCCCCCCCCCCCCCATTGAGAATGGTTCGGTCCAATGTATTGGTTCAGTCCAATGCACACACACCCCCATAGGGGTAATGGTTGAGTCCGAACACCCCCATTGAGGTTGGTTCAGTCCAATGCACACACACCCCCATAAGGGTAATGGTTGAGTCCGGACACCCCCCGTTGAGAATGGTTCGGTCCAATGCACACACACCACCCCCATAGGGGTAACGGTTGAGTCTGAACCCCCCCTGTTGAGGTTGGTTCAGTCCAATGCACACACACCCCCCCCCCATAGCAGTAATGGTTGAGTCCAATGCCACCCCATTGCGGTTGGTTTGATCCAATGCACCCCCCATAGGGGTAATGGTTTGCTCCAACCCCCTTTCCATCGGGTAGTGGTTCAGTCCAACCCCCCCCCCCCCCCCCCCCCCCACCAAGGGGGATTGGTTCAGGCCAATGCAATACCCCATAGAGGACCCAAACAGCCCCCCCCATAGAGCCTCATGGTTCAGTCCAGTCTCTCTATTGGTGCCTATGGCTCAATCCAACCCCCCTGATTGGCCCATGTGGTTCAGTCCAGCCCTCTGATTGGCCCATGGGATTCAGTCCAGCCCTCTGATTGGCCCATGTGGTTCAGTCCAGCCCTCTGATTGGCCCATGTGGTTCAGTCCAGCCCTCTGATTGGCCCATGTGGTTCAGTCCAGCCCTCTGATTGGCCCATGGGGTTCATTCCAGCCCTCTGATTGGCCCATGGGGTTCAGCCCCACCCCATTGCCCCCATGTGTCTCAATCCCCCCATTAAACCCAAATGGTTCCATCCATTGGCCCCATTCAAGCCCCTCCCATTTGACCACGTGCTTCACCCCTCCCCCCCCATCCCAACGCAGTGGTTCCGTCCTCGCCACGCCCCCTTCTCGCTGTAGACGTCATCAAACGGCGACGGGCTCCGTGTGACGTCATCTCCCGTCGCCCGCACCGGGATCCCCTCCCCCCCCATGAGCCGTCGCCGCCGGGACGGGATCGAGGCCAAGAGGAGGCGACGGGAGGGTAACGGGGGGGGGGGAGGGGCGATGGGGGGTCTATGGGGTCATATGGGGTCATATGGGGGTCATATGGGGGTCTATAGGGTTATATGGGGTCTCTATGGGGGTCTATGGGGGTCTATGGGGTCTCTATGGGGGTCTATGGGGCTCTATGGGGTTCTATGGGGATCTATGGGGTCTCTATGGGGGTCTATGGGTCTCTATGGGGTCTCTATGGGGTTCTATAGGGTTATATGGGGTCTCTATGGGGGTCTATGGGGATCTATGGGGTTCTATGGGGATCTATGGGGTTCTATAGGGTTATATGAGGTCTCTATGGGGGTCTATGGGGATCTATGCGGTTCTATAGGGTTATATGGGGTCTCTATGGGGATCTATGGGGTTCTATGGGGCTCTGTGGGGGTCTATGGGGATCTATGGGGGTCTATGGGGATCTATGGGGTTCTATAGGGTTATATGGGGTCTCTATGGGGGTCTATGGGGTTCTATAGGGTTATATGGGGTCTCTATGGGGGTCTATGGGGATCTATGGGGGTCTATGGGGATCTATGGGCTTTTATAGGGTTATATGGGGTCTCTATGGGGGTCTATAGGGCTCTATGGGGGTCTATGGGGATCTATGGGGGTCTATAGGGTTATATGGGGTCTCTATGGGGGTCTATGGGGCTCTATGGGGGTCTATGGGGATCTATGGGGTTCTATGGGGATCTATGGGGTTCTATAGGGGCTCTATAGGGGCTCTATGGAGTTATATGGGGCTGTATGGGGTCTCTATGGGTCTCTTTAAGGGTCTATGGGGCTTTATGGGGTTCTGTAGGGTCTCTATGGGGTTATATGGGGCTCTATGGGGTTCTATAGAGTCTCTATGAGGTTCTATGGTGCTCTATGGGTCTCTATGTGTCCCTATGGGCTCTTTATGGGGCTTTATGGGGTCTCTATGTGTCCCTATGGGTCTCTATGGGTCTGTATGGGGTCTCTATGGGGCTCTATGGGGTTCTATAGGGTCTCTATGGGGTTATATGGGGCTCTGTGGGGTTCTATAGGTTCTCTATGGGGATCTATGGGTCTCTAGGGCCTCTGTGTGTCTCTTTGGGCTCTCCATGTGTTTCTATGGGGTCTCTATGGGGTCTCAATGGGGATCCATGGGTCTCTGTGTGTATCTATGGGATGTCTATAGGGTCTGTATGGGTCTCTATGGGACTTTCTGGGCTCTCTATGAGGCTCTATGGGGTCTCTATGGAGAACAGGTAAACCCTATGGGCCCTTGACACCCCTCTTTATGCCCCATAGCCCCCCTTATGGGGCTACTTATGGGTCACCCCCTTCCCTGCCCCATAGGCAGCCCTGGGGCAGTGGAGGCTGCCCTGGGGGCCCTGGGGGCCCTGTTCCCTATAGGGCTCTTTGGGGACCTGCTGCCCCCCCTGGTCCTGCGTCACCAGCTCTACAGCATCATCAGCGACCGCACGGCCGTCGACCGGCACCTGGTGGGTCCTGCTATGGGGCAGCCCCATAAGTGCCCATAGGGGACAATGGGGACACCCCCCACACCCCCCATGTGCTCTGCCCCATAGGACAGGCTCCGGGCTGACGGGCGCATCCGGCTGCTCCATGTGGGGCTGGGAGCAGATACACTGGGGGTGGTGTCCATGGAGGCCTATAGGGAGAAGGTGGGATGGGGCAATGGGACCCCCCCCCATAAGGGAGAATGGGATCTGCCAGCCCCTATAGGGGATAATGGGATCGTGGGACACCCCCGTCCATAAGGGATAATGGGATCTTCCAACCTCCTCGCCCCATAGGGGATAATGGGATCTTCCAAGCCCCCATAAGGGATAATGGGATCTCCCAACCCCCCCCCATAAGGGATAATGGGATCTCCCAACCCCCCCCTATAAGGGATAATGGGATCTCCCAACCCCCCCCCATAAGGGATAATGGGATCTTCCAACCCCCCCCCATAAGGGATAATGGGATCTTCCGCCCTTCCATAGCAGATAATGGGCCCCCTCATAGGGGACAATGGAACCCCCCAACCCCCCATAGGGATCAATGGGACTGCCCCGTTGGGGATCATGGGACCCCCCCATAGGGGATCATGGGACCCCCCAACCCCCCCATAGGGGATCATGGGACACCCCAACCCCCCCTAGGGATCAATGGGACCCCCACATAGGGGATCATGGGACCCCCCCAACCCCCCATAGGGATCAATGGAACCCCCCCCATAGGGGTCAATGGGACACCCCCCATAGGGGATAATGGAACCCCCCAAGCCCCCATAGGGTTCAATGGGACCCCACAGGTGCTGGCAGGGGCCGCAGGGTCCCCCCGGGCCCCATTGATCCGGAGGTTCCTGGATGGGGTCGTGGGCACCAGTACAGCACTGGGATATGAGGAGAGGGAACTGCGGGAATGGGGCTTCGGAGACCGCGACGTCACGTGAGTGACCCACTGAGACCCATAGGGACCCACTGAGACCCATAGGGACCCATAGAGACCCATAGAGACCCATAGAGACCCATAGGGACCCATAGAGACCCATAGAGACCCATAGGGACCCATAGGGACCCATAGAGACCCATAGAGACCCATAGAGACCCATAGAGACCCATAGAGACCCATAGAGACCCATAGGGACCCCATAGAGACCTATAGAGACCCATAGAGACCCCATAGAGACCCATAGAGACCCATAGGGACCCCATAGAGACCTATAGAGACCCATAGAGACCCATAGAGAGCCATTGAGACCCATAAAAACCCATTGAGACCCATTGAGAGCCATTGAGACCCATAAAAACCCATTGAGACCCATGGAGACCCCATAGAGACCCACTGAGACCCATAGAGAGCCATTGAGAGCCATTGAGCCCCATTGAGTCCAACTGAGACCCATTGAGCCCCACTGACACCCACTGAGACCCATTGATCCCCATTGATCCCGATTGATCGCCATTGAGCCCCATTGAGTGCCATTGATCCCCATTGACTCCATTGAACCCTATTGAGCCCCATTACCCCCATTACCCCATTACCCCCATTGCCCCATTGCAGGCAGCTGGTGGCCGCAGGGCTCCTCACTCTGCGGGATGCTGGGAGCTGGTGGCTGTCGGTGCCGGGACTGGGACGCTTCATCCGCGCCATACTTAGGGGTAATGGGACCCCATTGATTCCCATTGAGACCCATTGAGACCCATTGAGCCCCATTAAACCCCATTGAGCCCCATTGAGACCCATTGGTCCCCATTGAGCCCCATTGAGACCCATTGGTCCCCATTAAACCCATTGAGCCCCATTGATTCCTATTGAACCCCATTGAGCCCCATTGAGACCCATTGAGCCCCATTAAACCCCATTGAGCCCCATTGAGCCCATTGACCGCCATTGATCCCCATTGAACCCCATTGGTCCCCATTGAGCTCCATTGAACCCCATTGATCCCTGTTGCCCCCCATGGACCCCATTGATACCCATTGCCCACTGTGGAACCCATTGACCCACACTGAGCCCCACTGATCCCCATTGCTGCCTATGAACCCTGTTGCTCCCTATTGACCCCATTAACCCCATTCCCCCATCACCCCCATTACCCCCAATGACCCCATTACCCCATTACCCCCATCACCCCCATTACCCCCATTACCCCCATTACCCCCATTGACCCCATTGCCCCCATTACCCCCATTACCCCCATTACCCCATTGACCCCATTACCCCCATCACCCCCATTACCCCATTACCCCCATTACCCCCATTACCCCCATTACCCCATTACCCCCATTACCCCCATTACCCCCATTACCCCCATTACCCCATTACCCCATTGCCCCCATTACCCCATTACCCCCATCACCCCCATTACCCCCATTACCCCCATTACCCCCATTACCCCATTACCCCCATTACCCCCATTACCCCCATTACCCCCATTACCCCATTAACCCCCATCCCCCCCAGGCCGTGGGGTGATCCTGTCTCGCCTGCGCCGCTCGCGGCACCAGGAGCTGCTGCTGCAGGAGCTGCAGGAGAGCAGAGCTCCCCCCGGAGCCGCCATCGGCCTCAGCTTCATCCTGCATGACCTGCTGGGGGCTCAGATCCTCTGCAGGTGGGGACTGACACATAGGGACCCTATAGAGACCCTATAGAGACCATAGAGACACATAGAGACCATAGAGACACATAGAGACACATAGAGACACATAGAGACCATAGAGACACATAGAGACCATAGAGACACATAGAGACACATAGAGACACATAGAGACCATAGAGACACATAGAGACCTATAGAGACACATAGAGACCATAGAGACCATAGAGACACATAGAGACCTATAGAGACACATAGAGACCATAGAGACCATAGAGACACATAGAGACCTATAGAGACACATAGAGACCATAGAGACCATAGAGACACATAGAGACCATAGAGACACATAGAGACACATAGAGACACAGAGACACATAGAGACTATAGAGACCATAGAGACACATAGAGACCCATAGAGACACATAGAGACACATAGAGACCTATAGAGACCATAGAGACCCATAGAGACCATAGAGACACATAGAGACCATAGAGACACATAGAGACACATAGAGACACATAGAGACACATAGAGACACATAGAGACACATAGAGACACATAGAGACACATAGAGACCATAGAGACACATAGAGACCATAGAGACACATAGAGACACATAGAGACACATAGAGACACATAGAGACCATAGAGACACATAGAGACCATAGAGACACATAGAGACACATAGAGACACATAGAGACACATAGAGACACATAGAGACACATAGAGACACATAGAGACCATAGAGACACATAGAGACCATAGAGACACATAGAGACCATAGAGACACATAGAGACACATAGAGACCCCATAGGGACCCATAGAGACCACAGAGACCCATAGGGACACATGGAGACCCATAGGGACCCATATGGACCCCATAGGAACCCCATAGAGACACATAGAGACCCCATAGACCCTGCATAGACCCCTATAGAGCCCCATAGGTCCCTATAGATCTCTATAGACCCCTATAGACATCCCACTATGTGACCTCTGACACCCACGTGACCCCCTTGGGTGCCCCCATGTGACCCCTGACCTCTGGGTGAACTGCCACGAGCGTTGTCCGGCCCCTCTTTGACCTGTGACCCCCGTGTGCCCCGTACTGACCCTTGCGTGACCCCCTATGACCTCTCTGCGACCCCGTGACCCTTATATGACCCCTGTGTGACTCCCTCACGTGACCCCTTTGGCTCCTCCCACAGCGTCCCCACGACCTCGGGTCCGATGCTCCGATTGGCTGAGCCCTGAGCGGCCCCTTCCCATCATGCAACGGGGCCCAGAGGACCAAAAGGGGGCGTGGCCTCCCCGGGGGGGGGGGTGGGGCCCACCTCAGCCCCTCCCCCTCCATGGGAACACCCCCCACCAACCCCCCCCCCCCCCCCACGGAACGAGGCTGTCCCAAAAGTGCAATAAAAAGGGTTTTTTACCCCAAAAAAGCCTCTGTTTTTGACTCCGGAGACCCCAATTCTGTTGCCCCTTTAAGGCCTTCAGGCGCCGTTGCCACTTTAAGGCCGCCCGGGGCGTGGCCTCCTCACCCCCCCCGCCATCTGATTGGCTGCCACAAGCAGCACGGGGGGGGCCTTCCTGCGTTGACCACGCCCCCTAAAGCTGATTGGTTCACCGCTGTCGCCATAGCAACGCTGCAGGGGAAGGGCTCCCTCAGGACCCCGCAGCGGGGCTGCCCTTGGCACCGCCTGATCGTAAATCCCTCCCGGTAACGGGGGCCTGAGGCTGTGGGGCCGGAGCTGTGGGGCCGGGGATGTGGGGTTGGGGTTGTGGGGCTGGAGCTGTGGGGCTGGAGCTGTGGGTCTGGAGCTGTGGGTCTGGGGCTGTGGGTCTGGGGCTGTGGGGTTGGGGATGTGGGGCCGGAGTTGTGGGGCCGGGGATGTGGGGCCGGGGCTGTGGGGCTGGAGCTGTGGGGCTGGAGCTGTGGGGTTGGAGCTGTGGGTCTGGGGCTGTGGGGTTGGGGCTGTGGGGTTGGGGCTGTGGGGCCGGAGCTGTGGGGCTTGAACTCGGCCTCCTTGTCAGGCGATCTCCACGGGCACCCCCACCGTGGTGTCCTCCGATTGGTCGGAGCCCGGCGGTGAAGCCGGAAGTGACGCCCATCGCCCCGCCCACTCCCCCTCAGCCGCAGGTAAGTGATGGCGGCTCCGGTCCCGGCTCCGCCATCGGCCTCGGATCCCGTTTCCCGTCGGCCATCGGGGCCCCTCCCCCCCCGATACCCGCGGGGCCCCTCCCCCCCCGCCCCTCCCCCCGCTCCGGTCCCGCTCCTACCGGATGCACCGGGATTAAAACCGGATTAAACCGGGATCAAGGGGGGGGAGGGGGGATCCAAGATGGCGGCCGCCGTGAGGGACCGGGAGGGGGGGGAATTGGCGGGAAGGGCGGTGATTGGCTGGAGGAGGAGGGGGCGGGGCCATGGGGGGGGGGTCCCCGTTTCCCGTCCCATTGCTGTGGGGTTATCCATCCCCCCCATTCCCCTCCATTCCTAGCCCCATCCCCCCCCTCATTCCCACCCCATGCCCCCATTCCCAACCCCATTCCCAACCCCATTCTCCCCATCCCCCCCCCATTCCCAGCCCCATTCCCACCCTATTGCCCCTATTCCCAATGCCATTCCCACCCCATTCCCCCCCATCCTCCCCATCCCCCCCATCTCCCCCCCATTCCCACCCCATTGCCCCCATTCCCACCCCCATTCCCCCCTCATTGCCCCCATTCCCACCCCATCCCCCCCCATTGCCCCCCCATCCTCCCCATCCCCCCCCCATTCCCACCCCATTCCCACCCCATTCCCCCCCCATCCCCCCCCCCCCATTCCCACCCCATTCCCCCCCCCATTCCCCCCCATTCCCCCCCCCATTCCCACCCCATTCCCCCCTCATTGCCCCCATCCCCCCCCCCATTCCCACCCCCATTCCCACCCCGATCCCCCCCCCATCCCCCACCCCATCCCCCCCCATCCCCCCCCCATTCCCACTCTCATTCCCACTGTCCCCCCCAGCCCCCATGGCAGAGAACGACGTGGACAATGAGCTGCTGGACTATGAGGACGATGAAGTGGAGAATGCAGGGGGGGGGGAGGGGCCCGAGGCCCCCCCCAAGAAGGAGGTCAAAGGTTCCTACGTGTCCATCCACAGCTCTGGGTTCAGGGACTTCCTGCTCAAGCCTGAGCTGCTGAGAGCTATTGTGGACTGTGGCTTCGAGCACCCCTCCGAAGGTGCCTATGGGGTTCTATGGGGTGTCTATGGGGTTCTATGGGGTGTCTATGGGTGTCTATGGGGGCTATGGGGTGTTAATGGGGGTCAGACCTGAGCTGCTGAGAGCTATTGTGGACTGTGGCTTCGAGCACCCCTCGGAAGGTGGTTATGGGGTCTATGGGGTCCTATGGGGTGTGAATGGGGTCCTATAGGGTGCTATGGGGTGTTATGGGGTGTTAATGGGTGTCTATGGGGGCTATGGGGTGTTATGGGGGTCAGACCTGAGCTGCTGAGAGCTATTGTGGACTGTGGCTTCGAGCACCCCTCGGAAGGTGCCTATGGGGTCCTATGGGGTCCTATAGGGTGCTATGGGGTGTCTATGGGGTGTTAATGGGTGTCTATGGGTGGCAGTGGGGGGCTATGGGGTGTTAATGGGGTGTTATGGGGGTCAGACCTGAGCTGCTGAGAGCTATTGTGGACTGTGGCTTCGAGCACCCCTCCGAAGGTGGTTATGGGGTCTATGGGGTCCTATAGGGTGCTATGGGTGTCAATGGGGTGTTAATGGGTGTTAATGGGGTGTTAATGGGGTGTTATGGGGGTCAGACCTGAGCTGCTGAGAGCTATTGTGGACTGTGGCTTCGAGCACCCCTCCGAAGGTGGTTATGGGGTCCTATAGGGTTCTATGGGGTTCTATAGGGTCCTATGGGGTCCTATGGGGTGCTATGGGGTGTCTATGGGGGCTATGGGGTGTTAATGGGGTGTTAATGGGGTGTTATGGGGGTCAGACCTGAGCTGCTGAGAGCTATTGTGGACTGTGGCTTCGAGCACCCCTCGGAAGGTGCCTATGGGGTCCTATAGGGTTCTATAGGGTTCTATGGGGTTCTATAGGGTCCTATAGGGTGCTATGGGTGTGTATGGGGGCTATGGGGATGAGATCTGAGCTGCTGAGAGCTATTGTGGACTGTGGGTTCGAGCATCCCTCTGAAGGTGCCTATGGGGTGTCTATGGGGTCCTATAGGGTGCTATGGGTGTCTATGGGGTGTTAATGGGTGTCTATGGGGGCTATGGGGTGTCTATGGGGTGTTAATGGTGTGTTATGGGGGTCAGACCTGAGCTGCTGAGAGCTATTGTGGACTGTGGCTTCGAGCACCCCTCGGAAGGTGCCTATGGGGTCCTATAGGGTCATATAGGGTGCTATGGGGTTCTATGGGGTGTGAATGGGGTCCTATAGGGTGGTATGGGGTGTCTATGGGGTGTTAATGGGTGTTAATGGGGTGTTAATGGGGTGTTATGGGGGTCAGACCTGAGCTGCTGAGAGCTATTGTGGACTGTGGCTTCGAGCACCCCTCTGAAGGTGGTTATGGGGTCCTATAGGGTCTTATAGGGTGCTATGGGGTGTCTATGGGGGTCTATGGGGTGTTAATGGGTGTCTATGGGGGCTATGGGGTGTTATGGGGGTCAGACCTGAGCTGCTGAGAGCTATTGTGGACTGTGGCTTCGAGCACCCCTCGGAAGGTGGTTATGGGGTCCTATAGGGTCCTATGGGTGCTATAGGGTTCAATGGATGCTATAGGGTGCTATTGGTGCTATAGGGTTCAGCGTGTGCTAACGGATGCTATAGGATGCAATGGATGCTATAGGATGTCAATGGATGCTATAGGATGTCAATGGATGCTATAGGATTCAATGGATGCTATAGGATGTCAATGGATGCTATAGGATTCAATGGATGCTATAGGATTCAATGGATGCTATAGGATGTCAATGGATGCTATAGGATTCAATGGATGCTATAGGATTCAATGGATGCTATAGGATTCAATGGATGCTATAGGATGTCAATGGATGCTATAGGATGTCAATGGATGCTATAGGATGCAATGGATGCTATAGGATTCAATGGATGCTATAGGATGCAATGGATGCTATAGGATGCAATGGATGCTATAGGATTCAATGGATGCTATAGGATGCAATGGATGCTATAGGATGTCAATGGATGCTATAGGATGCAATGGATGCTATAGGATGTCAATGGATGCTATAGGATGTCAATGGATGCTATAGGATGCAATGGATGCTATAGGATGTCAATGGATGCTATAGGATGTCAATGGATGCTATAGGATTCAATGGATGCTATAGGATTCAATGGATGCTATAGGATGCAATGGATGCTATAGGATGTCAATGGATGCTATAGGATGCAATGGATGCTATAGGATGCAATGGATGCTATAGGATTCAATGGATGCTATAGGATGTCAATGGATGCTATAGGATGCAATGGATGTTATTGGTCTCTTCGTGCCCCCCCTTTCTAACCCCCCTTCTCCCCCCCCAGTGCAGCACGAGTGCATCCCACAGGCCATACTGGGCATGGATGTGCTGTGCCAGGCCAAGTCAGGCATGGGCAAGACAGCCGTGTTCGTGCTGGCCACCCTGCAGCAGCTGGAGCCCGTCACCGGCCAGGTGAGGGGCACCTATGGGGGGTCCTCGGGGGGGTCCTCAAGAGGTTGGGGGGGTCTCTGGCCAGGCTATTTCAGGTTAAGTCCATCATCAGGCAGGTGAAAGGCACCTATGGGGGGTCCTCGGGGGGTCCTCAGGGGGGTCCTTGGGGGGTCCTCAAGGGGTTGGGGGGTCTTTGGTCAGGCTATTTCAGGTTAAGTCCGTTATCAGGCAGGTGAGGGGCACCTATGGGGGGTCCTCGGGGGGTCCTCAAGGGGTTGGGGGGGTCTTTGGTCAGGCTATTTCAGGTTAAGTCCGTTATCAGGCAGGTGAGAGGCACCTATGGGGGGTCCTCAAGGGGTTGGGGGGGTCTTTGGTCAGGCTATTTCAGGTTAAGTCCATTATCAGGCAGGTGAGGGGCACCTATGGGGGGTCCTCGGGGGAGGTCCTCAAGGGGTTGGGGGGGTCTTTGGCCAGGCTATTTCAGGTTAAGTCCATTATCAGGCAGGTTATAGACACCTATAAGGGACATGGGGGGGTCCTTAGGGGGGGTCCTGGATGGATTTAAGGTGGTCCTGGATGGATTTAAGGTGGTCCTGGATGGATTTAAGGTGGTCCTGGATGGATTTAAGGTGGTCCTGGATGGATTTAAGGTGGTCCTGGATGGATTTAAAGGGGTCCTGGATGGATTTAAGGAGGTCCTGGATGGATTTAAAGGGGTCCTGGATGGATTTAAGGAGGTCCTGGATGGATTTAAGGAGGTCCTGGATGGATTTAAGGAGGTCCTGGATGGATTTAAGGAGGTCCTGGATGGATTTAAGGTGGTCCTGGATGGATTTAAGGTGGTCCTGGATGGATTTAAGGTGGTCCTGGATGGATTTAAGGTGGTCCTGGATGGATTTAAGGTGGTCCTGGATGGATTTAAGGGTGTCCTGGATGGATTTAAAGGGTCCTGGATGGATTTAAGGGTGTCCTGGATGGATTTAAGGGGTTCAGCTCACCCTATGGCCGGTCTGGGGGTGCCCACCCCCTGACCCCCCTCGTCCAATGGCAGGTGTCGGTGCTGGTCATGTGTCACACGCGGGAACTGGCCTTCCAGATCAGCAAGGAGTACGAGCGCTTCTCCAAGTACATGCCCAGTGTCAAGGTCAGCTCCTGGGGGGGTAACTGGGGGTGGTTTGGGTGTATCTGGGGTGGTTTGGGTGTGTCTGGGATGGTTTGGGTGTATCTGGGATGGTTTGGGTGTATCTGGGATGGTTTGGGTGTATCTGGGGTGGTTTGGGTGTATCTGGGTTGGTTTGGGTGTATCTGGGGTGGTTTGGGTGTATCTGGGGTGGTTTGGGTGTACCTGGTGTGGTTTGGGTGTATCTGGGATGGTTTGGGTGTATCTGGGGTGGTTTGGGTGTATCTGGGGTGGTTTGGGTGTACCTGGTGTGGTTTGGGTGTATCTGGGATGGTTTGGGTGTATCTGGGGTGGTTTGGGTGTATCTGGGGTGGTTTGGGTGTATCTGGGATGGTTTGGGTGTATCTGGGATGGTTTGGGTGTATCTGGGATGGTTTGGGTGTATCTGGGATGGTTTGGGTGTATCTGGGATGGTTTGGGTGTATCTGGGATGGTTTAGCTGTTCTTAGGATGGTTTAGGTGTATCTATGTTGGTTTAGGTGTCCCTGTGTTGGTTCAGGTGTATCCATGCTGGTTCAGGTGTATCTATGCCTGTTCAGATGTATCTATGCCGGTTCAGTTGTACCTATGCTGGTTCAGGTGTATCTATGATGGTTCCAGTGTCCCTAGGCACTGGTTCCGGTGTCCCTGTGCCAGTTCAGGTGTACCTGTCATGGTTCAGGTGTATCTGTGCTGGTTCTGGTGTCCCTGTTCTGATGTCCCTGTGTCAGTTCAGGTGTATCTATGCCGGTTCAGGTGTATCTCTGCTGGTTCAGTTGTACCTATGCTGGTTCAGGTGTATCTCTGCTGGTTCCTGTGTCCCTGTCCGGCTGTCCCTCCATCCTGTCCGCCTGTCCCCGCAGGTGTCAGTGTATCTATGCCAGTTCAGGTGTATCTCTGCTGGTTCCTGTGTCCCAGTCAGGCTGTCCCTGTCCCTGTCCGCCTGTCTCCATCCCGTCCGCCTGTCCCCGCAGGTCTCAGTGTTCTTCGGGGGTCTCTCCATCAAGAAGGACGAGGAGGTTCTCAAGAAGAACTGTCCCCACATTGTGGTGGGGACCCCAGGCCGCATCCTGGCCCTGGCGCGCAACAAGAGCCTCAACCTCAAGCACATCAAACACTTCATCCTGGACGAGTGCGACAAGATGCTCGAGCAGCTTGGTACCCATGAGGGCAATGGGGGGGGGGGGGGGGAGCATCGTTGGCCCCATTGTTGTCCCTGTCCTTGTCCCCATCCTTATCCCAGTCATTATCCCCATCCTTATCCCTATTACCCCTGTCCTTGTCCCCATCCTTATCCCCATTGTTATCCCTATCCTTATCCCTATTACCCCCATCCCTATCCATATCCTTATTCTCCATTATCCCTGTCTTTATCCCCATCTATATCTTCATTATTCTTATCATTATCCTTATTATTATACTAATTATCTTTATTATTATCCCTATCCTTATCCCCATTTATATCCCATTCCTTATCCCCTTCATTATCCCCATCCTTGTCCCTATCATTATCCCTACCATCCCACCCATCCTCATCCCCATCCTTTCTCTATCATTATCCCCATCTCCATTCCCCATCATCCCCATTCCCCTTCATCCCCATTATCCTTATCATTCCCCGTTATCCCTATCCTTATCCCTATTAACCCCATCCTTACCCCCATCCTTACCCCCATTGTTATCCCCATTGTTACCCCCATTGTTATCCCCATTATCCCCATCCTTATCCCTATTACCCCTGTCCTTATCCCCATCCTTACCCCCATTGTTATCCCCATCCTTATCCCATTACCCCCATCCTTATCCCCATCCTTACCCCCATTATCCCCATCCTTATCCTTATTACCCCTGTCCTTGTCCCCATTGTTATCCCCATTGTTATCCCCATTATCATCCCCATTATCCCCATCCTTACCCTATTACCCCTGTCCTTATCCCCATCCTTACCCCCATTGTTATCCTCATTATCCCCATCCTTATCCCTATCACCCCTGTCCTTGTCCCCATCCTTACCCCCATTGTTATCCCCATTGTTATCCCCATTATCCCCATCCTTACCCTATTACCCCTGTCCTTGTCCCCATTGTTATCCCTATCACCCCCATCCCTACCCCATCCTTACCCCCATTGTTATCCCCATCCTTATCTCTATTACCCCTGTCCTTATCCCCATCCTTACCCCCATTGTTACCCCCATTGTTATCCCTATCCTTATCCCCATTACCCCCATCCCTATCCCCATTGTTATCCCCATTGTTATCCCCATTATCCCCATCCTTATCCCTATTACCCCTGTCCTTGTCCCCATTGTTATCCCTATTACCCCCATCCCTATCCCACCCCACCCCCATCCTTCCCCCCATTGTTACCCCCATCCTGACCCCATTCCCCCCCCCCCCCCTCAGACATGCGCCGGGACGTCCAGGAGATCTTCCGCATGACCCCCCATGAAAAGCAGGTCATGATGTTCAGCGCTACCCTGAGCAAGGACATCCGGCCTGTCTGCCGCAAGTTCATGCAAGACGTAATGAGCCCCTCCCCCCTCATTAACACCCCTTAATTACCCCCCCTCCCCCCCCCTGTGCCGTGGGGGCAGCATCAACCCCCCCTCCCCCCCCCTGTGCCATGGGGGCAGCATCAACCCCCCCTCCCCCCCCCTGTGCCATGGGGGCAGCATCAACCCCCCCCCTGTGCCATGGGGGCAGCATCAACCCCCCCTCCCCCCCCCTGTGCCATGGGGGCAGCATCAACCCCCCCCTGTGCCATAGGGGCAGCATCAACCCCCCTCCCCCCCCCATCCTTCATCCCTCCGTGCGGAAGATCTCTCGGCTCCTCCTCCTCCTCCTTCATCCCTTCCCCACACATTAGGATGCAGCAATAGGGATAGGGGGGGGCTCGTTTAAGCCCCCCCTTTATGGCCTAAAGTCGCCCCAAAATGAGGCTTAGAGCGCACAGAAACACCCCCAAACCATCATCATCCTCACTGAGATACATGGAAGACAACATCCTTTAGGCTGCACCTATAGGGGAAAGGGGGGGGTCTCAGTTAACCTCTCTTTTTGGCCTAAAACCACATGAAATCACCCCAAAATGAGGCTTAAACCACACACAAACCCCCCCCTAAACCATCATCAAACTCACTGAGATACATGGAAGACAACATCCTTTAGGCTGCACCAATAGCCATAGGTTAGACTGCACCAATAGCCATAGGTTAGACTGTACCAATAGGGAAAAGGGGGGGGGGGTCTCACTTAAACCCCCCCCATTTTTTGCCCAAAACCACACGAAATCAGCCCAAAACGAGACCTAAACCACACACAAACCCCCCCCAACACCATCATCATCATCATCACCCCGAGACGTGGAAGACAACATCCTTTAGGCTGCACCAATAGCCATAGGTTAGACTGCACCACTAGCAATAGGTTAGACTGTACCAATAGGGAAAAGGGGGGGGGTCTCAGTTAAAACCCCCCCATTTTTTGCCCAAAACCACACGAAATCACCCCAAAATGAGGCCTAAACCACACCCAAACCCCCCCCAACACCATCATCATCATCATCACCCCGAGACGTGGAAGCAGGAGAGCAGCAGGAACAGGAGCTGGACGCGTCCCCCCCCCTGCGCTTCCGGATCCAGCCCTCCAGGACCCACTTTAATCCCGGAGCCCCACGGATGCTGGATCCTGGAGCAGGATTTGGGGGGTGGGGGGGGATGGGAATGGGGGGGGGGGGATGGGGGGTTGGAATGGGGGGTAAAAGGGTTGGGGTGAAGGGGGTTATAGGGAGCTCAGTGGGGGTGTAAGGGGCACATAGGGTTGTATTGGGGTGCAGGGAGCCCATTGGGCTCTATTGGGGTGCAGGGATCCCATAGGGTTGTATTGGGGTGCAGGGAGCCCATTGGGCTGTATTGGGGTGCAGGGAGCCCATAGGGTTGTATTGGGGTGCAGGGAGCCCATTGGGCTCTATTGGGGTGTAAGGATCCAATAGGTTTGTATTGGGGTACAGGGAGCTCATAGGGTTCTGTTGTGGTATAAGGAGCCCATAGGGTTGTATTGGGGTGCACAGAGCCCATAGGGTTGTACTGGGGTGTAAGGAGCCCATAGGGTTGTACTGGGGTGTAAGGAGCACATTGGGTTGTATTAAGGTGCACAGAGCCCATAGGGTTGTACTGGGGTGTAAGGAGCACATTGGGTTGTATTGGGGTGCACAGAGCCCATAGGGTTCTGTTGGAGTGTAAGGAGCCCATAGGGTTGTATTGGGGTGCAGGGAGCCCATTGGGCTCTATTGGGGTGCAGGGATCCCATAGGGTTGTATTGGGGTGCAGGGTGCTATAGGCACCCCATTGGATTGTATTGGGGTGCAAAGGTCTATAGGAACCACATAGGGCTGTAATGGCACCCATAGGGTTGTATTGGGGTGCAGGGGCCTAGCGGGACCCCATAGGGCTCTATTGAATAGGGCTCAGTTGTGGGGCACTTTTGGGGGTACCACAACCCATTTGGGGGGGCACATCCCCATTGGCCTCATTGGGCCCAGTTTTGGGCCTCTTTGGGCCCAGTTTTGGCCTTTTTGAGCCCATTTTTGGCCTCTTTGAGCCCATTTGGGGGGGTTAGGACCCATTTTGGGGGTGCATGGGGGTACCCCAGCTCTGTCTCTGTTTGCCCCCCCCCATTGTAGCCTATGGAGATCTTTGTGGACGATGAGACCAAGCTGACCCTGCATGGCCTGCAGCAATACTATGTCAAGCTTAAGGACAATGAGAAGAACCGCAAGCTCTTCGACCTGCTCGATGTCCTCGAGTTCAACCAGGTCAGAACAGGCCCAAAATACCCCAAAAACAGCCCAAAATACCCCTAAAACAGCCCAAAATACCCCAAAACCAACCCAAAATACCCCTGAAACAGCCCAAAATACCCGAAAACCAGCCCAAAATACCCCTAAAACAGCCCAAAATACCCCAAAAACAGGCCAAAATACCCCAAAACCAGCCAAAAATACCCCTAAAACACCCCAAACCAGCCCCAAATACCCTTGAAACACCCCA
Source organism: Melopsittacus undulatus (assembly GCF_012275295.1). NCBI lineage: Eukaryota > Metazoa > Chordata > Aves > Psittaciformes > Psittaculidae > Melopsittacus > Melopsittacus undulatus. Next base: position 25,299 of record NW_022993939.1, on the reverse strand, counting down.
AAATACCCATAAACAGCCCCAAATGTCCCAAAATACCCCCAAAACACCCCAAAATACCCCTAAAACACCCCAAAATACCCCTAAGCCAGCCCAAAATACCCCCAAACACCCCTAAAAAAGCCCAAGGTACCCCTGAAACACCCCAAAATATCCCCAAAATACCCCTAAAACAGCCCCCAAAATACCCTGAAACACCCCAAAATACCCCTAAACAGCCGGAAACACCCCAAAATACCCCCAAAATGGCTCCAAATACCCCTAAACCAGTCCAAAATACCCCTAAAACACCCCCAAACCCCCACTTTTCCCCCCAAAACCCCCATTTTTTTCCCCCAAAACCCCATTTTTCCCCCCCAAAAAAAACCCCATCCCCAACTTTTCCCCCTGAACTCCCAATTTCCCCGTTTTTCACCCCAAAATCCCTGTTTCCCACCCCACAGGTGGTGATCTTTGTCAAGTCAGTGCAGCGCTGCATTGCCCTGGCCCAGCTGCTGGTGGAGCAGAACTTCCCAGCTATAGCCATTCACCGTGGGATGCCGCAGGAGGAGAGGTGGGATCCTATGGGAATGCTGATGCATGGGACCCCATATCCCATCCCATCCCCATCCCATCCCCATCCCCATCCCATCCCATCCCCATCCCCATCCCCATCCCATCCCATCCCATCCCCATCCCATCCCATCCCATCCCATCCCATCCCCATCCCCATCCCATTCCCATCCCCATCCCATCCCCATCCCATCCCCATCCCATCCCATCCCATCCCATCCCCATCCCATCCCCATCCCATCCCATCCCATCCCCATCCCCATCCCATCCCCATCCCCATCCCCATCCCATTCCCATCCCATCCCCATCCCATCCCCATCCCATCCCATCCCATCCCATCCCATCCCATCCCCATCCCATCCCCATCCCATCCCATCCCATCCCATCCCATCCCCATCCCCATCCCATCCCCATCCCCATCCCCATCCCATCCCATCCCCATCCCATCCCCATCCCATCCCCATCCCATCCCCATCCCATCCCCATCCCCATCCCATCCCATCCCCATCCCATCCCATCCCATCCCATCCCATCCCCATCCCATCCCATCCATCCCATCCCATCCCCATCCCATCCCCATCCCATCCCATCCCATCCCATCCCCATCCCCATCCCATCCCATCCCCATCCCATCCCCATCCCATCCCATCCCATCCCCATCCCATCCCCATCCCCATCCCCATCCCATCCCATCCCCATCCCATCCCCACCCCATCCCCATCCCCATCCCATCCCCATCCCCATCCCATCCCATCCCATCCCATCCCATCCCATCCCCATCCCATCCCCATCCCATCCCATCCCATCCCATCCCATCCCATCCCCATCCCATCCCATCCCATCCCATCCCATCCCATCCCCATCCCATCCCCATCCCATCCCCATCCCATCCCATCCCATCCCATCCCCATCCCCATCCCATCCCATCCCATCCCCATCCCATCCCCATCCCCATCCCCATCCCATCCCCATCCCATCCCATCCCATCCCCATCCCCATCCCCATCCCCATCCCATCCCCATCCCATCCCCATCCCATCCCATCCCCATCCCATCCCCATCCCATCCCATCCCACCCCATCCCCATCCCATCCCCATCCCCATCCCATCCCATCCCCATCCCATCCCATCCCATCCCCATCCCATCCCATCCCATCCCATCCCCATCCCCATCCCATCCCATCCCATCCCCATCCCATCCCCATCCCATCCCATCCCCATCCCCATCCCCATCCCATCCCATCCCATCCCCATCCCCATCCCCATCCCATCCCCATCCCATCCCCATCCCCATCCCCATCCCATCCCATCCCCATCCCATCCCATCCCCATCCCCATCCCATCCCCATCCCATCCCATCCCCATCCCATCCCATCCCATCCCATCCCCATCCCATCCCATCCCATCCCATCCCATCCCCATCCCCATCCCATCCCCATCCCATCCCATCCCCATCCCATCCCCATCCCCATCCCCATCCCATCCCATCCCATCCCCATCCCGTCCCATCCCATCCCATCCCATCCCCATCCCATCCCCATCCCCATCCCATCCCCATCCCATCCCATCCCCCCCCATCCCCCCCCATTCCCAACCCCATTCCCATGTTCCAGGCTCTCCCGGTACCAGCAGTTCAAGGACTTCCAGCGCCGGATCCTGGTGGCCACCAACCTCTTTGGCCGCGGGATGGACATCGAGAGGGTCAACATTGCCTTTAACTATGACATGCCCGAGGACTCGGACACCTACCTGCACCGGGTGCGCCTATAGGGTCCTATAGGGTCCTATGGGGTCCTATGGGGTTCTATGGGGGTTCTATGGGGGTTCTATGGGGTCCTATGGGGTCCTATAGGGGTCCTATAGGGGTTCTATGGGGTCCTATGGGGTCCTATAGGGGTTCTATAGGGGTTTTATGGGGTCCTATAGGGGTTCTATGGGGTCCTATAGGGGTTCTATAGGGTCCTATGGGGGTTCTATGGGGTCCTATAGGGGTTCTATGGGGTCCTATAGGGGTTCTATAGGGTCCTATGGGGGTTCTATGGGGTCCTATAGGGGTTCTATGGGGTCCTATGGGGTCCTATAGGGGTTCTATGGGGTCCTATAGGGGTTCTATGGGGTCCTGGGTGGGTCTCATACGGTCATCTATGGATCCCACATGGTCCTGGATGGATTCCATAGGGTCCTGGATGGATCCCATATGGTCCTGGATGGATCTCATGGGGTGCTGGATGGGTCCCATAGGGTCCTGGATGGATTCCATAGGGTCATCTATGGATCCCATATGGTCCTGGATGGATCCCATAGCGTGCTCTATGCGTCCCTCTGGGTGCTCTAGGGTTCTATGGGTGCTATAGGATGCTATAGGGTTCCATGTGTCCCTATGGGTGCTCTAGGGTTCTCTGGGTGCTATAGGATGCTATAGGGTTCCATGTGTCCCTATGGGTGCTATAGGTCCCTCTGGGTGCTATAGGATGCTATAGGGTTCCATGTGTCCCTATGGGTGCTATAGGGTTCTATGGGTGCTATAGGGTTCTATAGGTCCCTATGGGTGCTATAGTGTTCTATAGGTCCCTATGTCCCCCATGTGCAATCCCCGTGTCCGCCGGCAGGTGGCGCGCGCCGGGCGCTTCGGCACCAAGGGCTTGGCCATCACGTTCGTGTCGGACGAGAACGACGCCAAGATCCTCAATGATGTTCAGGACAGGTTCGAGGTGAACATCAGTGAGCTGCCCGACGAGATCGACATCTCCTCCTATAGTGAGACTGGGTTTGGGGTGAAAACAGGGGGGTTTGGGCAAAAACAGGGGGTTTGGGGGGAGAACGAGATCGACATCTCCTCCTATAGTGAGATATGAACCTGTTCTGGGGTGAAAACGGGGGGTTTTGGGCAAAAATGGGGGGATTTCAGCAAAAATGGGGGTTTTAGGGTGAAAATGGGGGATTTGGGGTGAAAATAGGGAGTTTGGGGCATGCCCGATGAGATCGACATCTTCTCCTACAGTGAGATATGGGTTTGGGGTGAATTCATGCGGGTTTGGGCAAAAACTGGGTGGTTTGGGGTGAAAATGGGGGTTTTAGGGTAAAAACAGGGGGTTTGGGGGGAGAACGAGATCGACATCTCCTCATACAGTGAGACATGGACCTGTTCTGGGGTGAAAACGGGAGGTTTGGGCAAAAATGGTTAGATTTCAGCAAAAATGGGGGTTTTGGGCAAAAACGGGGGGCTTGGGGTGAAAGCAGGGGATTTGGGGCAAAAACTGGGGGGTTTGGGGTAAAAATGGGGGTTTGGGGCAAAAAATGGGTTTTGGGCAAAAACAAGATTGACATCTACAGTGAGACACAGGGTTTGGGGTGAGAATGTGGGATTTTGGACAAAAAATGGGGCTTTGGGGCAAAATCAGTGGGTTTTGGGCAAAAGCAATGGGTTTGGGGTAAAAATGGGGGATTTGGGGCAAAAACTGGGAGTTTGGGGCATGCTCAACAAGATTGACATCTACAGTGAGACATGGTTTGGGGTGAAAGGGTTTAGGGCAAAACTGGGGCGGTTGGGGTGAAAATGGGGGTTTTAGGGCAAAATTGGGGGATTTGGGAAAAACCAGGAGTTTTGGGGCAAAACTGGGGGTTTAGGGCAGGAACAGGGCTTGGGGCAAATTCAAGGGGCAAATTTAAGGTGTTTGGGCATAATGGTGGTTTTGGGGCAATTTGAGGCGGTTTTGGGGCAAAAAAGGGCAAATTTGGGGCAGTTTGGGGGTGGTTTGGGGGCAGTTTTGGGGTGATATTGGGGCAGTTTTGGGTCTCTCCCATGTGTTGCATGGAGCATCCCTGGACTGAACCATTCCCATTGGGGGGGGGGTGTTGGGGGTCTCCCCCTCTCCCCTCCCCCCCTAACCCCCCCCCCCTTTTCTCCCCACAGTTGAACAGACCCGATAAAGGCTCCGCCCCCTCCCCCCCCTTCCCCTCCCCCCTCCGGGGCCTTTTATAGAAAAACCCGACGTGAAAAGACAAAAAAACCTGGAAATTGCCCCAAAATTTGGCCCCTCCCCCCCCGGCTGTACAATTTTGGTTGGTTTTGGTAATAAAGTCGCCTTATATGGGCAAGAAAGGGGCGGGGCTTATGGGGAGGGGCGGGGCTTGAGGGGAAGGGGCGGGGCTTATGGGGAGGGGCGGGGGTTGAGGGGAGGGGGCGGGGTTTAAGGGGAGGGGGCGGGGCTTCGAGGGGGGGTGGTTTGTGAACGGGAGAAGGGCTGTGATTGGCTGAGGGGGTGGGCGGGGTCACGGGGAAGGGTGATTGATGGGAGGTGGGCGGGGCCTGGGAGGTGCTGCATCGTGATTGGCTGCGGGGCCGTGCGGGGGGCGGGGCCTCGGTGCTGGCCTTATAAAGGGGCCGCTCGGGGCGCGCTTTGTTCTTTCGCGGCGGAGAGGGTGAGTGTATAGGAGCCTATGGGGATATAGTGGGACCCTATAGGGTTATATGGGGCCCTATAGGGTTATAGGGGGGCCCTATAGGGTTATAGGGGGGCCCTATAGGGTTATAGGGGGCCCTATAGGGTTATGGGGGGTCTCTATGGGGCACGTCCATGGGGCTGTGGGGTTCCTATGTTCTCTATGGGGTTAAGGGGGTCTCATCCATGGGGGATCTGTATGGGTTTATGGGGGGCTTCCTATGGGGCTATCGGCGGTCTATGGGGTTATGGGGAGGTCTCTATGGGGGCCTGGCTATGGGGGGTCTCTATGGGGGGCTGGCTATGGGGGGTCTCTATGGGGGGTAACTATAGGGACTTCCTATGGGGCTATGGAGGTTCTCTATGGGGTTATCGGGAGGTCCCTATGGGGTTATGGGGAGGTCTCTATGTGGCTATGGGGGGCTTCCTATGGGGGTCTCTATGGGGCTGTGGGGTTCCTATGTTCTCTATGGGGGGATCTATGAGGGGATTCCTATAGGGTTATGGGGGTCCGGTGTCTATGAGGGGGTCCCTATGGGCCGATCATTCTGGGGGTCCCACATCCTCTATGGGGTTAAGAGGGGGATCCTATGTTCGCTATGGGGGGATCCTTATGGGGCTGTAGACGATCCCCATGTGTTCTATGGGGATCCCATGTCCTCTATGGGGCTATGGGTTGGGTCCCATGTCCTCTATGGGGCTATGGGGTGGGTCCCATGTCCTCTATGGGGCTATGGGGTGGGTCCCATGTCCTCTATGGGGCTATGGGGTGGGTCCCATGTCCTCTATGGGGCGCTGCGACCTCCCTATAGCCCCTATAGCGGGTAAAGGGGGTGGGGGGAGCCCTATAAGGGTCCGGACGGGTCCATTGCTACCCTATGGGGGGGGGCTCGCAGTGATGACGCCATAGACTAGAGTCTCCGACCCCCTTTGATGACATCATTGGCCTGAGCGACCCCTCCCCCCATTGCCCCACGTGGCCTCTCCCTCCCCTAACCCCCCCCCCCCCTTCTCGCAGTGGTTGCGCCCATCAGGACCCACGTGACCACGGTAAGGACCTCACGTGTTCCCCCCCCCTCCCCACGTGACCTTTACCCATGGGGGGGCCATGATGGCGGCGATGAGGAACCGGCTCTAAGAGCACGTGACCCCCACGTGATGACCCCACGCAGCGCCCTGAGCCGCCGGAGCCCCCCCCCATTGAACCCTATGGGACCCCATTGAACCCTATGGGACCCCATTGAGCCCCATTGAAACCTATGGGACCCTATTGAACCCTATGGGACCCCATTGAACCCCATTGATCCCTATGGGACCCCATTGAACCCCATTGAGCCCCATTGAACCCCATTGATCCCTATGGGACCCTATTGAACCCTATGGGACCCCATTGAACCCCATTGATCCCTATGGGACCCCATTGAACCCCATTGAACCCCATTGATCCCCATTGATCCCTATGGGCCCCATTGATTCTTATGGGGCTCATTGATTTCTATGGTGCCCATTGATTCCTCTGCGACACCATTGAACCCCATTGATCCCTACGGGGCCCATTGAACCCTATGGAACCCCATTGAACCCCATTGATCCCTATGGGACCCCATTGAACCCCATTGATCCCTATGGGCCCATTGATTCCTATGGGGCTCATTGATTTCTATGGTGCCCATTGATTCCTCTGGGACACCATTGAACCCCATTGATCCCTACGGGACCCATTGAACCCTATGGAACCCCATTGAACCCCATTGATCCCTATGGGACCCCATTGAACCCCATTGATCCCTACGGGACCCATTGCTTCCTACGGGGCCCATTGAACCCTATGGAACCCCATTGAACCCCATTGACCCTATGGGGCCCATTGATCCCTCTGGGACCCCATTGAACTCTGTGGGACCCATTGACCCGCACTGATCCCTGTGGGACCCACTGAACCCTATGGGAGCCATTGAGCCCCATTGATTCCTATGAGACCCCATTGACTCCCATTCATGGCTATGGGACCCCAATGGCACCCTGTTGACCCCCATTGGTATCTAGGACACACTGAACCCCACTGATCCCTTTAGGACCTCTATGGCACCCCATTGATCTCTATGGGACCCCAAAACCCCCTCCCATTGATCTCTATGGGACCCCAAACCCCCCCTCCCATTGATCCCTATGGGTCCCCCCCCCCCCCCCCCATTGATCCCTATGGGTCCCCCCCCCCCCCCCCATTGATCCCTATGGGTCCCCCCCCCCCCATTGATCCCTATGGGTCCCCCCACCCCCATTGATCCCTATGGGTCCCCCCCACCCCCATTGATCCCTATGGGTCCCCCCCCCCATTGATCCCTATGGGTCCCCCCCACCCCCATTGATCCCTATGGGTCCCCCCCCCCCCATTGATCCCTATGGGTCCCCCCCCCCCCATTGACTCCGTTTCTCTCTTCCAGCCCCAGATTTCCCTTCAGGACCATTGGAACCATTGGAATAATGGGGGGGGGGGGGAGGGGGGGAGTGGATTTTGGGTCAAATAAAGACGATTTTGGGTCAGATCCGGCCTCTTGTGTTGTATTGGGGGGGGTGTCACGTGATGCGCCGTCCGCCGCCATCTTGGAAGGGGGGGTGACCCATAAGGGGTTCATTGCCCCATAGAGCAGCCATAGGACCCCGCTATGGGGCTCGCCCCTCCCCCCATCGCCCCCTCCCCATCGGGGGCCTCATTTTGGGGTCAATAACGGGGGTTTTGGGTCCGGTGATGACGTAACCGACCCCTCCCCTCCTTCCGGAAGATGGCGGCGCCCACAAACCCCTCCCTCACCCAAGATGGCGCCTGCCCGAGGCCCCCGTTGTGCTGCCCGCATCAAACGCCTGTCGCACCCGCCCGTTTCCCAGCGCCCAAACCCGTTCCGAACGGTCCCGAACGCTCCGCGTGCGTTTGCCGTTGGGGGAGGGGCAGCGTTTGGGTCTCTCCGGCACCGTTTGGAGTGGTTGGGGGGGTTGGATCCGATCAGGCGCTCCTCGGGCAGCCCCGCGGCGGGGGGGGTCCTGATTACCTCAGCCGCAGCGGCCGTTCGCGTTCGGGCCCGTTCGGATCCCGTTCGGATCCCAGTTAAACCCAGTTTAAATCCCATTTAAACCAGTTTAAATCCAGTTTAAACCCAGTTTAGGTCCAGTTTAAAGCCGTTCGGGAGCGTTGGCAGGAACGGGACAGGCCCCGGCCCGGCCATGGCGGAGGAGCCGCTCCCGGTGCTCGTCAAGACCCTGGACTCACAGACCCGGAGCTTCGAGGTGGAGCCGGAGGTGAGGCCGATCCCAGCCCCATTGATCCCCATTGAACCCCATTGATCCCATTGATCCCCATTGATCCCAGCCCCATAGATCCCATTGATCCCCATTGATCCCAGCCCCATTGATCCCAGCCCCATTGATCCCAGCCCCATTGAACCCCATTGATCCCAGCCCCATTGATCCCCATTGAACCCCATTGATCCCAGCCCCATTGATCCCATTGATCCCAGCCCCATTGATCCCAGCCCCATTGATCCCATTGATCCCAGCCCCATTGATCCCAGCCCCATAGATCCCATTGAACCCCATTGATCCCAGCCCCATAGATCCCATTGATCCCCATTGATCCCATTGATCCCAGCCCCATAGATCCCATTGATCCCCATTGATCCCATAGATCCCAGCCCCATTGAACCCCATTGATCCCAGCTCCATTGATCCCATTGATCCCAGCCCCATTGATCCCATTGATCCCAGCCCCATTGATCCCACCCCATTGATCCCAGCCCCATTGATCCCATTGATCCCAGCCCCATTGATCCCACCCCATTGATCCCAGCCCCATTGATCCCAGCCCCATTGATCCCACCCCATTGATCCCAGCCCCATAGATCCCAGCCCCATAGATCCCAGCCCCATTGATCCCATTGATCCCAGCCCCATTGATCCCACCCCATTGATCCCAGCCCCATTGATCCCAGCCCCATTGATCCCACCCCATTGATCCCAGCCCCATAGATCCCAGCCCCATTGATCCCAGCCCCATTGATCCCACCCCATTGATCCCAGCCCCATTGATCCCAGCCCCATTGATCCCAGCCCCATTGATCCCCATTGATCCCAGCCCCATTGATCCCAGCCCCATTGATCCCAGCCCCATTGATCCCCATTGATCCCAGCCCCATTGATCCCCATTGATCCCAGCCCCATTGATCCCACCCCATTGATCCCAGCCCCATTGATCCCAGCCCCATAGATCCCAGCCCCATTGATCCCATTGATCCCAGCCCCATTGATCCCACCCCATTGATCCCAGCCCCATTGATCCCAGCCCCATTGATCCCACCCCATTGATCCCAGCCCCATCCCCATTGATCCCATATCCCACTGACCCCATATCCCCACTGACCCCATATCCCCACTGATCCCATAACCCCACTGACCCCATAACCCCATTGATCCCATCCCCATTGATCCCCCATAACCCCACTGACCCCACTGACCCCCTGACCCCCAGATCTCAGTTCGGGATTTCAAGGCTCACATCTCCAGCTCTGTGGGAATTGCCCCATTGACCCCATAACCCCCCTGACCCCATAACCCCACTGACCCCATAACCCCACTGACCCCATAACCCCACTGACCCCACTGACCCCACTGACCCCATAACCCCACTGACCCCACTGACCCCACTGACCCCATAACCCCCCTGACCCCACTGACCCCATAACCCCACTGACCCCACATGACCCCATAACCCCACTATAACCCCATGACCCCAGATCTCAGTGCGGGATTTCAAGGCTCACATCTCCAGCTCTGTGGGAATTGCTCCAGAGAAGCAAAGACTCATTTACCAGGGGAGGGTCCTGCAGGATGAGAGGCGGCTCAGGGAGTACAGTGAGTGTGGGGCTATGGGGTCTATAGGGTCTATGGGGTTAATGGGGTCTGTGGGGTTATGGGGTCTGTGGGGCAGGGTCCTGCAGGACGAGCGGCGGCTCAGGGAATATAGTGAGTCAGTATGGGGTCTATGGGGGCTATGGGGTCTATAGGGGCTATGGGGTCTGTGGGGTCTATGGGGCAGGGTCCTGCAGGACGAGCGGCAGCTCAGGGAATATAGTGAGTGTGGGGCTATGGGGGCTATAGGGGCTATAGGGGCTATGGGGTCTATGGGGGCTATGGGGTCTGTGGGGTCCTGCAGGACGAGCGGCGCCTCAGGGAATACAGTGAGTGTGGGGTCAATGGGGGCTATGGGGTCTGTGGGGTCTATGGGGCAGGGTCCTGCAGGACGAGCGGCAACTCAGGGAATACAGTGAGTGTGGGGTCAATGGGGTCTGTGGGGTCTATGGGGTCTATGGGGGATATGGGGTCTATGGGGGGTATAGGGTCTATGGGGTCCTGCAGGACGAGCGGCGCCTCAGGGAATACAGTGAGCAGCCTATGGGGTCTATAGGGTAATGGGGTTAATGGGGTCTATGGGGCAGGGTCCTGCAGGACGAGCGGCGCCTCAGGGACTACAGTCAGTATGGGGGGGGTATGGGGTCAATGGGGTCTATGGGGTTAATGGGGTTAATGGGGTCTATGGGGTAATGGGGTTTATGGGGTAATGGAGTCTATGGGGTAATGGGGGCTATGGGGGGCTATGGGGTTAATGGGGTCTATGGGGTAATGGAGTCTATGGGGTCCTGCAGGACGAGCGGCGCCTCAGGGACTACAGTGAGAGGGGGATATGGGGTCTGTGGGGTCTGTGGGGTCTATGGGGTTAATGGGGGCTATGGGGTAATGGGGTCTATGGGGGCTATGGGGTTATGGGGGCTATGGGGTCTATGGGGGTAATGGGGTCTATGGGGAATATGGGGCTATGGGGTCTATGGGGTTAATGGGGTTATGGGGTCTATGGGGGGTATGGGGTAATGGGGTCTATGGGGTAATGGGGTCTATGGGGTAATGGGGTCTATGGGGTTAATGGGGTCTATGGGGGGTATGGGGTAATGGGGTCTATGGGGCAATGGGGTCTATGGGGGGTATGGGGTAATGTGGCTATGGGGTAATGGGGTCTATGGGGTAATGGGGTCTATAGGGTAATGGGGGTCAATGGGGTGATGGGGGGAATGGGGTAATGGGGGTAATGGGAGCTATGGGGCTATGGGGGGTAATGGGGTCAATGGGGTCTATGGGGTTAATGGGGGTTAATGTGGTTAATGGGGCAATGGGGGCTATGGGGGTTATGGGGAAATGGGGGTCAGTGGGGTAATGGGGGTATGGGGGGCAATGGAAGTAATGGGGGGTATGGGGGGAAGGGGGTAATGGGGTGATGGGGGTAATGGGGCAATGGGGGCAATGGGGGCAATGGGGGTATAGGGTAATAGAGGTAATGGGGTAAAGGGGGGAATGGGGGAAATGGGGGAAATGGGGGCTATTGTGGATTATGGGGGGCTATGGGGGGTAATGGGGCTATGGGGTAATGGGGGTCAGTGGGGGTAATGAGGCAATGGGGGCAATGGGAGGCAATGGGTTTAATGGGGAACTCTGGGAGCAAAGGGGATCTATGGGGGCAGTGGGGTTCAATGGGGGTAATGGGGATCTATGGGGTTCAATGGGGATAATGGGGATCTATGGGGTTCATTGGGGGTAATGGGGTGCAATGGGGATCTATGGGGGGTAATGGAGACCTATGGGGACCTTTGGGGGGTAATAGGGACCTATGAGTGCAACGAGCACCTATGGGGTACAGTGGGGGCAATGGGGACCTATGGGGTGCAATGGGGATCAATGGGGACCTATGGGGGCAATGGGGATCAATGGGGACCTATGGGGTGCAATAGGGGGGATCAATGGGGACCTATGGGGTGCAATGGGGATCAATGGGGACCTATGGGTGCAGTGGGGATCAATGGGGACCTATGGGGTACAATAGGGGGGATCAATGGGGACCTATGGGGTACAATGGGGATCTATGGGGTACAATGGGGATCTATGGGGTACAATGATCCCCCATTGACCCCCATTGACCCCCCCCCAGATGTGGGGGGCAAAGTCATCCACCTGGTTGAGCGCGCCCCCCCCCAGGCCCAGCCCCCCCCCTCGGGGCCCCCCCCCCCCGCCCCTCCCCCCCCACAACGGGGGGGGTGGGGGAGGGGGGGGCCCCCCCCGTGGGCCCGACCGCAACCCCAACAGCTACGTCATGGTGGGAACCTTCAACCTGCCCGTGAGTTTTGGGCTCAATTTGGGCCATTTTGGGTCTTTTTGGGGTGTTGTTTTTGGGGGGGGTCATTGGGGGGGGGGGGGAGGTGGTTTTGGGTGGAAAAGTGGCGGTTTTGGGGTCGTTTGAGCTCAGTTTTTGGGGGGTTTGTGTCCCCTGTAGATCGATGGCTCCTCCGTTGACGTCCACATCAACATGGACCAGGGGCCTGTGCAGGTGGGGGGGGGGGGATGGTTTTGGGGTGAATTTGGGGGATTTTGGGTGTTTTGGGGTGATTTTTGGGTATTTTGGGGTATTTTGGGATATTTCGATGGTTTTCGGTGGATTTTGGGCTGGGTTTGGGTGTTTTGAGGAGTTTTGGGGGGGGTTGGTTTGGGCTCATTTTGGGCTAGTTTGGGTCATTTTGGGCTAGTTTGGGTCATTTTGGGCTAGTTTGGGTCATTTTGGGCTAGTTTGGGTCATTTTGGGCTAGTTTGGGTCATTTTGGGCTAGTTTGGGTCATTTTGGGTTGGTTTGGGCTCATTTTGGCTCATTTTGGGTTAATTTGGGCTCATTTTGGGCTGTTTTGGGGCTGTTTTGGGTCCCATCCCCCCTGCAGAGTGAGCCTCGTCTGCGGCTCCTGGTGGCCCAACACATGCTGAGGGACATCCAGAGCATCCTGCAGCGCCTCGAGGTCAGGGGTCACCCCATTGACCCCCCATTGACCCCCGATTGACCCCCCCCATTGTGCTCCTACCCCCCCCATTGACCCCCCCATTGACCCCCCCATTGACCCCCCCATTGTGCTCCTACCCCCCCCATTATGGTCCTACCCCCCCCATTGACCCCCCCATTGACCCCCCCATTGTGCTCCTACCCCCCCCATTGTGCTCCTACCCCCCCATTGTGCTCCTACCCCCCCTATTGACCCCCCCATTGACCCCCCCATTGTGCTCCTACCCCCCCCATTGTGCTCCTACCCCCCCATTGTGCTCCTACCCCCCCTATTGACCCCCCCATTGACCCCCCCATTGTGCTCCTACCCCCCCATTGACCCCCCCATTGACCCCCCCGATTGACCCCCCCATTGACCCCCCCATTGTGCTCCTACCCCCCCCATTATGGTCCTACCCCCCCCATTGACCCCCCCATTGACCCCCCCATTATGGTCCCCCCCCCCCCATCCTTTGGGTCGTCCCCCCCCCAGGCTGATGTCCCCCCCCAGGCCCCCCCCGAGGACCCCCCCGAGGAGCACTTGGAAGCAGCCCCAGCCCCTGAGGACCCCCCCGAGCCCCCCCCAGCCCCGGAGCTCAACACCAGGTGGGTGATGGGGGGGGGGGCTCCATTGTCCCCTATGGGAGCCCTATGGGAGCCCCATAGCACCCTGTAGGGGTCCTATAGCATCCTATGGGAGCCCCATAGCACCCTGTAGGGGTCCTATAGCATCCTATGGGAGCCCCATAGCACACTGTAGGGGTCCTATAGCATCCTATGGGAGCCCCATAGCACACTGTAGGGGTCCTATAGCACCCTACAGCAGCCCTATAGCACCCTACAGGAGCCCCATAGCACCCTATGGGAGCCCTAGAGCACCCTATGGGAGATCTATAGCACCCTATGGGAGACCTATAGCACCTTGTAGGGGTCCTATAGCACCCTACAGGAGCCCCATAGCACCCTATGGGAGACCTATAGCACCTTGTAGGGGTCCTATAGCACCCTACATCAGCCCCATAGCACCCTATGGGAGCCTTATAGCACCCTATATGAGCCCTATAGCACCCTATAGGACTTCTATAGCACCTTACAGGAGCTCTATAGCACCCTGTAGGGGTCCTATAGCACCCTATCTGACCCCATAGCACCCCATACGAACCCTTTCGCACCCTGTAGGGAACCTATAGCACCCTATTGGAGCCCTTTAGCATCCTATAGGAGATCTATAGCACCCTACAGGAGCCCTACAGCACCTTATGGGAGGCCTATAGCACCCTATGGGAGCCCCATAGCACCCTATATGAGCCCCATAGCACCCTATGGGAGCCCCATAGCACCCTATTGGAGCCCTGTAGCACCCTCTAGGACCCCATAGCACCCTATAGGACCGCATAGCCCTCTATAGGACCCCATAGCACCCTATGGGAGCCCCATAGCACCCTATGGGAGCCCCATCATCCCCCTGCAGGAGGTCCGTAGTGCCCTATAGCACCTTACGGCAGCCCCATCATCCCCCTATAGGGGGCCCATAGCACCGTATAGGACCCCATAGCACCCTATAGGACCCCATAGCACCCTATATGAGCCCCATATGACCCCATGTCCCCCCCAGCCCCCCCTCCCCCTCGGAGCTGGTGTCAGTGCTGGAGGAGCTCAGGCGCCTGGAGGGGAGACTGGAGCCCTATAGGCTGCGATACCTGGAGATCCTGGGGAGCGCAGGCTCTGCTGACTACAACAACAATGTATGGGGCCCTATAGGGGCTATGGGGCTATGGGGCTATGGGGGGTCTATGGGGCTATGGGGGGTCTATGGGGCTATGGAGCCCTATAGGCTGCGGTACCTGGAGATCCTGGGGAGCGCAGGCTCTGCTGACTACAACAACAATGTATGGGGCCCTATAGGGGCTATGGGGCTGGAGGGCTATGGGGGGTCTATGGGGCTATGGGGGCTATGGGGCTATGGGGGGTCTATGGGGCTATGGAGCCCTATAGGCTGCGTTACCTGGAGATCCTGGGGAGCGCAGGCTCAGCTGACTACAACAACAACGTATGGGGCCCTATAGGGGCTATGGGGCTGTGGGGCTATGGGGGGTCTATGGGGTCTATGGGGCTATGGGGGGTCTATGGGGCTATGGGGGGTCTATGGGGCTATGGGGCTATGGAGCCCTATAGGCTGCGGTACCTGGAGATCCTGGGGAGCGCAGGCTCTGCTGACTACAACAACAATGTATGGGGCCCTATAGGGGCTATGGGGCTGGGGGGTCTATGGGGCTATGGGGCTATGGGGGGTCTATGGGGCTATGGGGGTTCTATGGGGCTATGGGGGGTCTATGGGGCTATGGAGCCCTATAGGCTGCGATACCTGGAGATCCTGGGGAGCGCAGGCTCTGCTGACTACAACAACAATGTATGGGGCCTATAGGGGCTATGGGGCTGGGGGGTCTATGGGGCTATGGGGCTATGGGGGGTCTATGGGGCTATGGGGGGTCTATGGGGCTATGGGGGGTCTATGGGGCTATGGAGCCCTATAGGCTGCGGTACCTGGAGATCCTGGGGAGCGCAGGCTCTGCTGACTACAACAACAATGTATGGGGCCCTATAGGGGCTATGGGGCTGGAGGGCTATGGGGGCTATGGGGCTATGGGGGGTCTATGGGGCTATGGGGGCTATGGGGGTATGGGGGCTATGGAGCCCTATAGGCTGCGGTACCTGGAGATCCTGGGGAGCGCAGGCTCTGCTGACTACAACAACAATGTATGGGGCCTATAGGGGCTATGGGGCTGGAGGGCTATGGGGGGTCTATGGGGCTATAGGGGCTATGGGGCTATGGGGGGTCTATGGGGGCCCTATAGGGGCTATGGGGGCTATGGGGCTATGGGGGGTCTATGGGGTCTATGGGGCTATGGGGTCTATGGGGGAGTATAGGGGGGCTATGGGGGTGTATGGGGGGGTAAAAGGGGGATGGTACAACCCATATAACCCCATTACAGTAATGGGACAGTCCAATGGCCCCACCCCCCTTAGCCCCGCCCCTGTCGGTGACGTCATCACGGGCTGAACCATCTGGGGCTGGGGGGGGGGATGGGCTGTACCTGGGGATGCAGCCAATGGGGGAGGAGGCATTGGGGGGGGGGGGGGGCAGCTCATGGCTCCTCCCCCTCCCTCTGACACCTGCTTCCCCTCCCCCCCCTTGTCTCCTCTCTTACCCCTCCCCCATTGGCCCCTCCCCCATTGCTCTTGACCCTCCCCCTTCTCTTTGACCCCTCCCACTTTGACCCCTCCCCCTCCTCTCTGACCCCTCCCCCATTGACCCCTCCCCCTCCTCTCTGGCCCCTCCCCCATTGGCCCCTCCCCCTTTAACCCCTCCCCCCCCATTGACCTCTCTGACCCCTCCCCCTCTCTGGCCCCTCCCCCTTTAACCCCTCCCCCCCCCATTGACCCCTCTGGCCCCTCCCCCTCTCTGGCCCCTCCCCCTTTAACCCCTCCCCCCCCCATTGACCCCTCTGACCCCTTCCCCTCTGACCCCTCCCCCCCTTCGCTCTTGCCCCTCCCCCTCCCATGTGTTACCTCCTCCCTCTTTGGCCCCTCCCCCTCTGGCCCCTCCCCCTTTAACCCCTCCCCCCCCATTGACCCCTCTGACCTCTGACCCCCGCAGGCCCCCGGCCTGGCTGCCGCCCAGCGCCTGGTATCCCTGGTGGGGGAGGGGCAGCGGTTGCTAGGCAACGCTCTGGCCGCCCTGGCTGACCTGCGCTGTGACCTCGGCATGACCCCGCCCCGCCCCCTGCTGCTCGCTCGCCCCGCCCACGGCCCCGCCCCCCCGCCGGCCCCGCCCCCCCTGCTGCTGC
This sequence comes from Melopsittacus undulatus, assembly GCF_012275295.1. Classification (NCBI taxonomy): domain Eukaryota; kingdom Metazoa; phylum Chordata; class Aves; order Psittaciformes; family Psittaculidae; genus Melopsittacus; species Melopsittacus undulatus. Next base: position 8,564 of record NW_022993939.1, on the reverse strand, counting down.
AGCAGGCGGCTATTCCCATCCAGGTGAGCGCCCCCCCCCGGGGGGGAGGGGATATAATGGGGGTTAATGGGGGGATATGTGTTATAATGGGGGTTAATGGGGGGGGAGGGGTTATAATGGGGGTTAATGGGGGGGATATGGGTTATAATGGGGGTTAATGGGGGGGATATGGGTTATAATGGGGGTTAATGGGGGGGATATGGGTTATAATGGGGGTTAATGGGGGGATATGGGTTATAATGGGGGTTAATGGGGGGATATGGGTTATAATGGGGGTTAATGGGGGGGGATATGGGTTATAATGGGGGTTAATGGGGGGGATGGGTTATAATGGGGGTTAATGGGGGGGATATGGGTTATAATGGGGGTTAATGGGGGGGATATGGGTTATAATGGGGGTTAATGGGGGGATATGGGTTATAATGGGGGTTAATGGGGGGGAGGGGTTATAATGGGGGTTAATGGGGGGGGATATGGGTTATAATGGGGGTTAATGGGGGGGGATATGGGTTATAATGGGGGTTAATGGGGGGGGAGGGGTTATAATGGGGGTTAATGGGGGGGGATATGGGTTATAATGGGGGTTAATGGGGGGGATATGGGTTATAATGGGGGTTAATGGGGGGGATATGGGTTATAATGGGGGTTAATGGGGGGGATATGGGTTATAATGGGGGTTAATGGGGGGGATATGGGTTATAATGGGGGTTAATGGGGGGGATATGGGTTATAATGGGGGTTAATGGGGGGGGATGGGTTATAATGGGGGTTAATGGGGGGGATATGGGTTATAATGGGGGTTAATGGGGGGGATATGGGTTATAATGGGGGTTAATGGGGGGGGATATGGGGCAGAAGACCCATAGAATGGATGCTGTGGGGCAGGGGGACCCACATATGGGGTTATTATGGGATGGGGGAGCCTCTATAATGGGTTCTATGGGGCTCTATGGGGCAGGTCGCCCCCCATTGACCCCCCTTTTCCCCCCCCCCAGATCAACGTTGGCACCACCGTGACCATGACCGGGAATGGGGGGGGCCGAGCCCCTCCCCCACCCCCCTCGGGCCCTGTGGAGCCCCCCCCGGGCCCCTCCCCCACCCCCCCCACCCCCCCCAGCCCCGGGGACCCCCCCCCACCGGAGGGGCCTCCCCCTCCCCCTCCCCCCGGGCCCCCCCCACGTGTGATCCGGATCTCACACCAGAGTGTGGAGCCTCTTGTGCTGATGCACATGAACATCCCAGGTGAGAAAACACCCCAAAAACACCTGAAAACAGCCAAAAACACCCGAAAACACCCAAAAACACCCAAAATACACCCAAAAACAGCCAAAATACACCCAAAACCAGCCAAAAACAGCCAAAAACACCCCAAAAACACCCAAAATACACCCAAAAACAGCCAAAAACACCCCAAAAACACCCGAAAACACCCAAAAACACCCCAAAACCAGCCAAAATACACCCAAAACACCCCCAAAACAGCCAAAAACACCCCAAATACACCCAAACTGACCCAAAAACACCCAAAATACACCCAAAACCAGCCAGAAACACCCCAAATACACCCAAACTGACTCAAGTACACCCCAAATACACCCAGAAACAGCCAAAACCACCCCAAATACACCCGAAATACACCCCAAACCAGCCAAAAACTGCCAAAAACACCCAAATTGACCCAAAACACCCCAAAAACAGCCAACAACACCCAAAATACACCCAAAATATACCCAAAACCACCACAAATCCACCCACAACCAGCCAAAAATAGCCAAGAACACCCAAACTGACCCAAATACACCCAAAATACACCCAAAATGCCCCAAAATAGCCCCAAAACCAGCCCTGGGTTTCCCCCTCCCCCCCTTGACTCTGTTCTCTCTCTCTCCCCTCCCCCCACAGACTCAGGGGCACAGGCAGGGGGGGGCACGAGCGCCCCCCCTGGGCATGGCCTGGGCATGGGTGAGCATGGGGGGGGCTATGGGGCAGGCTATGGGTCACTATGGGGCAGGGCTATGGGGCAGGCTATGGGTCACTATGGGGCAGGGCTATGGGGCAGGCTATGGGTCACTATGGGGCAGGGCTATGGGGCAGGCTATGGGTCACTATGGGGCAGGGCTATGGGGTGGGGTTATGGGTCACGCTATGGGGCAGGGGTTATGGGCCAGGGGTTATGGGTCAGGGGTTATGGGTCAGGGGTTATGGGTCGCGCTATGGGGCAGGGGTTATGGGTCAGGGGTTATGGGTCTTGCTATGGGGCAGGGGTTATGGGTCGCGCTATGGGTTAGGGCTATGGGGCAGGGGTTATGGGTCAGGGGTTATGGGTCGCGCTATGGGGCAGGGGTTATGGGTCAGGGGTTATGGGTCGCGCTATGGGTCAGGGGTTATGGGTCACACTGGGGCAGGGGTTATGGGTCACGCTATGGGTCAGGGGTTATGGGTCAGGGGTTATGGGTCAGGGGTTATGGGTCGCGCTCTGACCCCCATTTCCCCCCAGGTCCGTCTCCGCTGCAGCTGCCTCCTCTGCCCCCCGAGTTCCTGCAGGCTGTGGCTCATCAGATCACACAGCAGGCGGTGGCTGCGGCTGCCTCTGCGGCCACAGGTGGGGCTGCCCCATAGCGACCCATAGAGACAGCTCTGCCCCATAGCGACCCATAGAGACAGCTCTGCCCCATAGAGACAGCTCTGCCCCATAGCGACCCATAGCACAGCTCTGCCCCATAGCACAGCACTGCCCCATAGCGACCCATAGCACAGCTCTGCCCCATAGCACAGCACTGCCCCATAGCGACCCATAGCACAGCACTGCCCCATAGCGACCCATAGCACAGCTCTGCCCCATAGCACAGCACTGCCCCATAGCGCTGCCCCACAGCCCAGACCTCTGTCTCTCACCCCCTTTCTTCCCCCCTCTCTAGGCCAGGCTATGGGGGGTTTCCAGCCCCCCACCCGCGTGGTCATCGCCCGCCCCACAGCCCCTCCCCCGCGCCCCACACATCCCGGAGCCCCCCAAGCGGCTGCCACCAACCCGGTGAGTGGGGGGGATCAATGGGATCAATGGGGATCAATGGGGATCAATGGGGCTCAGTGGGGCTCAATGGGGTCAATGGGGCTCTATGGGGATCAGTGGGGCTCAATGGAGTCAATGGGGCTCAATGGGTCTCAATGAGGATCAATGGGGCTCAGTGGGGATCAATGGGGCTCAATGAGGATCAATGGGGCTCAATGAGGATCAATGGAGCTCAATGAGGATCAATGGGGCTCAATGAGGATCAATGGGGCTCAATGGGGATCAATGGGGCTCAATGGGGCTCAATGGGGCTCAATGAGGATCAATGGGGCTCAATGGGGATCAATGGGGCTCAGTGGAGTCAGTGGATGTCAATGGGTGTCAATGGGTCTCAATGGGGATCAATGGAGCTCAATGGAGCTCAATGGGTCTCAATGAGGATCAATGGGTCTCAATGAGGATCAATGGGGCTCAATGGGGCTCAATGGGGCTCAATGGGTCTCAATGAGGATCAATGGGTCTCTATGGGGCTCACTGGGGCTCAGTGGGGTCAGTGGGGTCAGTGAGGGGGGGTCCCCCCCGTGACCCCCATTGACCCCTGCAGGCCCCCGCGGGGGGGGCGTCGCTGGCTCAGGTCATCAGTGGCCTCGTGGGGCAGCTCCTGATGCAGCCGCTGGTGCTGGGTGAGAGTAATGGGGGATCTATGGGATCTATGGGATCTATGGGATCTATGGGGGCTATGGGATCTATGGGGTGTCTATGGGGGCTATGGGTGTCTATGGGGTCTATGGGGTGTCTATGGGGCTCTATGGGGGCTATGGGGCTATGGGTGTCTATGGGGGCTATGGGGGCTATGGGGTGTCTATGGGGTGTCTATGGGGTGTCTATGGGTGTCTATGGGGTGTCTATGGGTGTCTATGGGGTGCTATGGGGGCTATGGGGTGTCTATGGGGTGTCTATGGGGTGTCTATGGGGTGTCTATGGGTGTCTATGGGGGGTCTATGGGGTGTCTATGGGGGGTCTATGGGGCTCTATGGGGTCTCTATGGGGCTTCTATGGGTCTCTATGGGGTCTCTATGGGGCTCTATGGGGCTCTGTGGGGTGTCTATGGGGCTCTATGGGGTTCTATGGGGATCTATGGGGTTCTGTGGGGTTCTATGGGGCTCTATGGGGTTCTATGGGGTGTCAATGGGGCTCTATGGGGTCTCTATGGGGGTTCTATGGGGATCTATGGGGGCTCTATGGGGCTCTATGGGGTGTCTATGGGGTCTCTATGGGGTGTCTATGGGGATCTATGGGGTTCTATGGGATCTATGGGGTTTCTATGGGGCTCTATAGGGCTCTATGGGGTTCTATGGGGTTCTGTGGGGTCTCTGGGGTCTCTATGTGTCTCTATGGGTCTCTATGGGTCTCTATGGGTCTCTATGGGTCAGGGGTCTCCAGTGCCCCCCCCTGACCCCCCTTTCCCCCCTCCCCTCCCCCAGCCCAGGGTGGCTCCTCCCCCCCTGCCCCTCCCCCCTCCTCAGGCCCCTCCCCCCCGCAGGGAGGGGCTCCGGGGGGGCCGGTCCCGGCGGCCTCGGCCCCGCCCCCCCAGGCCCCGCCCCCCTCCGAGGAGCAGCCAATGGCAGCGCTGCTGGGGGGGCTGCTGGGGGCGGGGCCGGCGCCTGTTGCCATGGCGATGGCGGTGAGTGGGGGCGGGGCTAAGGGGGGAGGGGGCGGGGCCATTGCCTTATATGGAGGGGGGCGTGGCTTTAGGCGTGGGTGGAGTCGGTGGGCGTGGCTTCACTGCATGGAGCCCTCTGATTGGTGGAGAGCTCAATGTGAGGGCTCATTGCCTTATATGGAGTGTGGGAAGGGGCGTGGCTTTAGGCGTGGGTGGAGCCGGGGGCGTGGCTTCACGGCATGGAGCCCTCTGATTGGTGGAGAGCTCAATGTGGGGGCTCATTGCCTTCTATGGAGCGTGGGAGGGGGCGTGGCTTTAGGCGTGGGTGGAGCCGGTGTGGGAGGGGGCGTGGCTTTAGGCGTGGGTGGAGCCGGGGGCGTGGCTTCACGGCATGGAGCTCTCTGATTGGTGGAGAGCTCAATGTGGGGGCTCATTGCCTTCTATGGCGATGTGGGCGGAGCCTCACCCCTCCCCCTCTCCCCCCCCCCCAGAGCCCCTCCCCTCCGGAGGCTCCGCCCCCTCCCCGCGCCCCCTCCCCTCCCCCTTCTGCTTCCCCCAGCGAGGCCCCGCCCCCTCCGAGCGAAGCCCCGCCCCCTGCGATGGAAGCCCCGCCCCCAGCGGAGGAGGCCACGCCCCCCGGCGGGGGGGGGGGGGGACGCTCTGCCCCCCGAGTTCTTCACGTCGGTGGTCCAGGGGGTCCTGGCCGCCATGTTGGGGCCTTTGGGGGCCCCTCCCCCCGGCCCCCCCGAGAGCATCGGAGCCTTCCTGCAGCGGCTGAGCGGGGGGGGGGCCCCTGGATGGGGGAGGGGGGGGGCCCGATGGTGAGGAGGGGGCTATGGGGTCAATGGGGGGCAATGGGGGGCAATGGGATCGATGGGATCAATGGGGATCAATGGGGGGCAATGGGGGGCAATGGGGATCAATGGGGGGCAATGGGAATCAATGGGGATCAATGGGGGCAATGGGGGGCAATGGGGTCAGTGGGATCAGTGGGGATCAATGGGGGGCAATGGGATCAATGGGGGGCAATGGGGGTCAATGGGGTCAGTGGGATCAGTGGGGATCAATGGGGGGCAATGGGATCAATGGGGATCAATGGGGATCAATGGGGGGCAATGGGATCAATGGGGGGCAATGGGGTCAATGGGGGGCAATGGGGTTCAATGGGGATCAATGGGGGGCAATGGGATCGATGGGGTCAATGGGGATCAATAGGGGGCAATGGGTGTCAATGGGGATCATTGGGATCGATGGGGTCAATGGGGATCAATGGGGATCAGTGGGGATCAATGGGTGTCAATGGGTATCAATGGGATCAATGGGGATCAATGGGTGATCAATGGGTGTCAATGGTGATCAATGGGTATCAATGGGATCAATGGGTGTCAATGGTGATCAATGGGATCAATGGGTATCAATGGGATCAATGGGTATCAATGGGTATCAATGGGATCAATGGGTATCAATGGGATCAATGGGTGTCAATGGGTATCAATGGGATCAATGGGTGTCAATGGGATCAATGGTGATCAATGGGATCAATGGGATCAATGGGTGTCAATGGTGATCAATGGGTATCAATGGGATCAATGGGTGTCAATGGGTATCAATGGGATCAATGGGATCAATGGTGATCAATGGTGATCAATGGGTGTCCATAGGGTTCCTGTGCTCTCTGCTGTCCCTCATCACCCATCACCTGTCTATGGTGGATGTGGTTCTGCTGCTCCATGGCCGCTGCCATCCCCTGCAGCGGCTGCAGCCTCTGCTCCGGGTCTGCTTCAGGCAGCGGTTCCTGGGGGGGGCAGAGCCCAGTGCCAGCAACGTGCGAGTGAGTCACTGATGGGGGGAAACAGGGGAAATGGGGGAAAATGGGGCAGAAATGGGTGAAAATGGGACAAAAATGGGTGAAAATGGGACAAAAATGGGTGAAAATGGGCAAAAATGGGTGAAAATGGGCAAAAATGGGGGAAAAATGGGCGAAAATGGGCAAAAATGGGCGAAAATGGGCGAAAATGGGCAGAAATGGGCGAAAATGGGTGAAAATGGGACAAAAATGGGTGAAAATGGGAAAAAATGGGCAAAAATGGGCAAAAATGGGACAGAAATGACACAAAATCGACAAAAAATGGCCAAAATGACACAAAAATGACACAAAATGGGCCAAAAATAGGGCAGAAATGGGCAAAAATGGGCAAAAATGGGACAAAAATGGGCAAAAATGACACAAAATGGGACAAAATGGGACAAAAAATGGCCAAAATGACACAAAAATGACACAAAATGGGCCAAAAATGGGCAAATTGGGGCAGAAATGGGCAAAAATGGGGCAGAAATGGGCAAAAATGGGGCAAAAATGGGACAAAATCAACAAAAAATGGCCAAAATGACACAAAATGGGCAAATTGGGGCAGAAATGGGCAAAAATGGGGCAGAAATGGGCAAAAAAGGGACAATAATGACTGAAAATGGCCAAAAATGACACAAAACGGGCCAAAAATGACCCAAGATAACCCAAAATGGCCAAAAAGGGCCAAAAATGGGCAAAAATGGACAAAAAATAGACCAAAATGAGACAAAATTGACCCAAAATGGGACAAAAATGACCCAAAACGCTGAACTTCAGCCCAAACCAGCCCCTAACTCTGTGCCCCTCCCCCCCCAGGCTGCGACCCACAACCTCATTATGGGGCTGGAGGACTTCATCCGGGAGAGCTTCGTGAGTGGGGCCATGGGGGTCAATGGGGCTCTATGGGGCTCTATGGGGCTCTATGGGGGCTCTATGGGTCTCTATGGGTCTCTATGTGTCTCTATGGGGCTCTATGGGGTCTCTATGGGGTCTCTATGGGGCTCTATGGGGTCTCTATGGGGCTCTATGGGGTCTCTATGGGGTCTCTATGGGTCTCTATGGGTCTCTATGGGTCAATGGGTGGGACTTACGGGGCTCATTCTATGGGGTGGATCAGAATGGATCTATGGGGCAGCTGTGGGATGGTTGTAGGGGATCCATAGGGGCCCATTGTGTGGATGATGGGGTCTATGGGGTGGGTATGGGGGTCAAGGGGGAGGTCTATGGGGCAGATATGGTGATCAGGAGGGTCCATGGGGCTCCATAGGGGATCTATGGGTCAGATGGGAGGGTTCTATGGGGGGTGCTATGGGTCAGCCCCACACTTGGGGGTCAGCCCCACACTTATGGGTCCAAAGGGGGAGTTCAGGAGGGTCCATGGGGCTCCATAGGGGATCTATGGGTCAGATGGGAGGGTTCTATGGGGGGTGCTATGGGTCAGCCCCACACTTGGGGGTCAGCCCCACACTTGTGGGTCCACAGGCCGGGGTGCGCGTGGCCGAGGGGGTCGACATCACCCGAACCAATGTGGAGTTCCTGCAGGAGCAGTTCAACCGCATTGCAATGCACGTGCTGCGCTGCACCGGTGGGTGCTGGGGGCTATGGGGGCTATGGGGGCTATGGGGGCTATGGGGCTCTGTGGGGTCTATGGGGTCTATGGGGTCTATGGGGTCTATGGGGCTCTGTGGGGTCTATGGGGTCTATGGGGCTCTGTGGGGTCTATGGGGCTCTGTGGGGCTCTGTGGGGTCTATGGGGCTCTGTGGGTCTCTGTGGGTCTCTATGGGGCTCTGTGGGTCTCTATGGGTCTCTGTGGGTCTCTATGGGGCTCTGTGGGTCTCTATGGGTCTCTGTGGGTCTCTATGGGGCTCTGTGGGTCTCTATGGGTCTCTGTGGGTCTCTATGGGGCTCTGTGGGGCTCTGTGGGGTCTATGGGGCACTATGGGGTCTATGGGCTTCTGTGGGTCTCTATGGGTCTATATGGGTCTCTATGGTCTCTATGGTCTCTCTGGTTCTTCTCTATGCTCTCTGTGCCCCTCTCTAT